>NW_010099287.1:0-33657 GCF_000699245.1 Pterocles gutturalis | reverse complement strand
CGACTGAAGGCGCCGGTGAAGGGCGGCAGAGGTGTGCCGGGGCCGAGCTGGGCGTTATGGGCGTTTCTCTTGTCTGTAGCGTGGTGTGTAAAAAGTGTAATGGTTTTTGAGGGGTACTGGGTGTTGCTTGTGTTTTAAAGGATAAAATAAAGCAATGTCATGCATGCCCTTACTGACGAGATAGCTGTAGAGACAGCGTGCTGACAGCAGTTGTTAAAGAGCTGCAGAAGAGAAAAGTTTCTTGTCAGGGATTGCTTGTAGCCTTTGGTGCAAACGCTTCACCTGGCGTTACCGAGCCCGTAATCTCCGAGGAGGGCGGCAGCACAAGTTCACCGGCTGTGAGGAATCTGCCTGTCCGGCGTTTGGACCTGCCTTTGTGGTTATCAGGTGTATTCTGAGCTGAATCTCACTTCTTCTGAGTGTGTGTGAAATGTCGACAGTTCTTAACTGTACTGTGTAATTCCTAGTACCATCACTTCTACTCAAATAAAAATACCTTGATATCTATGTTAAGGTGTGATGTTTTCATATGCATTTATAAAATGTAGTTGTTATCGTGCTTATAAAATACATTGGTTGTTCTTAGGTCGTGCCTGGTTGCAGGTAAAGGGTAATTAAGAGTCATGAGATGGTGTGGTAATAGCTCTTATGTTGGTTAAGTACAAAATTGCTCTTAAGAAACCAATATAGATAATAGTTATTACCTTGCATATGGGGACCAGTATCCTGGCTGTCACTGTGCAGAGTTATAGTGGAGGATGTTTGTGCTGGCCTTGCCAATCGCCATTCTCACCAAAACATTTCAGTCATAGGATGTTGGTGTTTTTACTTAGGTAGCTTTGTAGAAATACTCTACTTTAAATACTATGTTTTCCTTTACTCCTGAAATTACAGAAAAGGAATCCTTAAAGGAGGGGAAAATACCTGCCAAGGTGCATTAGTTTATAGACCTTTTAACTGTTACTAGTTTTGGTTCTAACCATACTAGTTTTCCGAGTACAAATCACACACATCCTCATTTTTATTTTTTTTTTTTTGTGAAAGAGGGAAATTAGAACAAGAATGTGACATGTAATAGCCCTTCTGAACAGAGTCCTGTTTTGATAATTTTAAAGTTTCATTTGGTCCATTTGCTTAAAAATAAATTATAACTTGTTTTTGCAACAGTTAATGTATCTGCAGCAAAGGTAAAGATTGACTGTGTCTACTGTTCCTGGCTTTGGCTAAAGTATACTTGAGTTAAAGTCTGAGCTTTTATTGTACACCATGATACTTAGTTTAGATCAACTGTCTAGTATCAGTAGTCCAAACTGTTTGTCTCAACGGATGTTGACATGTCAGAAGAGATGAACCTTAATGTCCTATTTCTACAGCTGTTTGGTCACTTTTAATGAAGCCTGAAATAAATCTTTTGAGGTTCAAAGTGAAATAGGAATTTAAAATGTGGTTCACCTGTGTACACATGTTATCCTACATTAGCTGTCAGAAATGGCTGGCTAGTGTATTGAGCGGTATTATGCGAAGAATGCTTAAAGGGGAAGCTCTACTCTTTTTTTCTTTCTGATATTAAGTTATACAGCGCGTTCCTAAGTTGAAAATTTAATAACCTGTATTTATGATTCCTCATCTTCAACATCACCTAGTAGTCTTTGGGGGGGTACTGGCATATTTGTTGTGCCACTTGTATCTCTGAAAAGTCAAAAAATTGTGGGAAAATTACTGATTTGACAAATTTTCTTCTTGTTTTTGCAGCACGTCAGTGCTTTCACGCTCTAAAGTTGATAAAGAGGGACTGCCTTCCATCACTGCAGATTGCAAGATGTGTGTCTACTGCCTCTGTGCCTCGCATAACTACGCATTACACAATTCATCCCCGGGACAAAGACAAACGGTGGGAAGGTAAGTGAAAAAATACATTATTTAAAAGCTTCTTTATTATTTTGTTATTGCTCAGTTTTAAAGATACTGAAATGTGTTGCCATTTTTCTCTTTTTACAGAAATTCTGTACTCTTAAATACAGTACTAATATTCCAAATGAAATTTTGTGGTTGCTATCTCACAATGAGTGGTTTTAGTACTATAAAATGGGATCAGATTAAACTTGATCTTAGTTATTTAAAGAAAATATATAAGCAGCTTTTGTTTTTAGTGACGGTCACAACAGGATTTAATTCTGTCAGGTATGTATCTGTTGGATTTTTTCTGTTCTTACCATGAGAGTCTGTGAGAAAATAAGTTTAATTAATCTCTGGGCATTGCTGTCTCTGCATTCAGCAATTTTAATGGCTTCAATTCCAGAAAAGACACTGATTAATTAGTGTAAAATAAAGTCACATGTTCTGACTAAGGGTTTTTTTCTTTTCTTTCTCCCTTACTTAGAGTTTCACTGTGTGTCTTTGGTACAGCATTCTAAAATGGTCCTTATGGTGCGTAGAGTTGAGTGTATGTTTTTATGGTATATCACCTTACAACTTAAAAAGAGCTAATTTTACACTGGGATGTTAATGTCCTTCTGCACTCTTACAAATACTGAAGTGGGGATTCAGTTGAATATTTAGGCTCCTTTTATGCAAAGTGATACTTCTGGGATACCCAGTAGCCGCTATCACAGAGCAAGGTTTAGTGAGAGAGAGGCTGGAGGAAACTGGAGATTGGTTTATGTTATCTTTTTTTCTGTTAAAGGGGTAAACATGGAAAGATTTGCAGAGGAAGCTGATGTTGTCATTGTTGGAGCAGGCCCTGCGGGTCTTTCTGCAGCTATTCGACTCAAACAGTTAGCTGCTGAGCATAGCAAAGAAATACGTGTTTGTCTGGTGGAAAAGGCCTCTCAGATTGGTGCGCATACACTATCTGGTGCTTGTATTGAGCCAAGGTCCTTAGAAGAACTCTTTCCGGACTGGAAGGAGCGGGGGGTATGTATGAGCATATAAACAATTAATCTCTAGCTTGTAATGACCTCCATATCTGACTTATTCTGGTATGACTTGGTACTTAATACCATTTTAAAATACATTAATCTAACAAAGCAATAAACCTTACCTTCTTTTTTAGTCTGTTTCCTCTAGTTCGACAATGCTAAACTTTTATGTCTACACAGATATGCTGTGGTCTTTGCTCTTTTATGTAGCAGTCTTACTGCACGTACGCAGTATGTCTGGTGCTTCCTGGGATGCGCTGTACTTACTGCATCTGTGCAGAATCCAACTCCCATGCACAAGCAGTAAGGTGGTCGATTCTTAGCAATGTCAGACTTGTTGCTTCTGTATAATAGTTCTTCATAGTTTCAAGAAATGGCGCATAGTACAATGATTTTTGTGCAGACATAGGGGTGTAACAGAGGCCTAAGATGCTCTTAGGAGGGAGGATAGCAAGAGATGAGCTGCCGTCTCTGCTGGAACAGCCATCTGACTTGCAGCCAGCTGCCTGCTATCACCCAGGAGCTGCGAGAAGTGGGCCGTCAACTAGCTGTTTTGTCTTCCTGAGCTAAACATGCAGGTTGAGCTGCCTTCTTTAGAAAGGTCTAGAATATTGATGCAGTACAAGCCTGTGTACAAACTATAGAAGTGATTTGCAAGGCCCTGTTCCAGTGGTTTTTTTACCTCAATAGTTGTGTTAATTCTTGCCTGATGAGTGCTTCATAAGGTACTTTATCTTCTGTCTTACGATACTTGCCTATAGGAGTGTTTTATTAAACCTCTAATTGACTGCCATTTGGATTGTTTGATTGTATTTTATTTGTTGTTAGTTTTGTTGGATTGGCTAGAAAAACATAACTCTTAATACTGTTTCTATTTTCTTTTTTTATGTAGGCTCCACTTAATACTCCTGTAACTGAAGACAAATTTGGAATTTTAACAAAGAAATATAGAATTCCAGTGCCAATTCTTCCAGGTAAAGTTAGGTGAGGTGGTAGGGAGTCATCTTTCTCAGTATCTGTTTCAACTTTTCCATTAATGAAATAATTGATTTGATTCAATGTAGTACAGCAAGTGTATGTAGAATGTAATAACTTCCAGTGATAGGGTCCCTTTAGATGATGGCTGTCATAGCACGTGACATTACTGTGAAGATAGTAATTGTAGAGGAAGATACAACATCTGATGTACACAACTTCTATTATTTTGCTTAGTGTTCTGTGTTTTATGTGTGTGTGTCTTTTTTGCCTAGGACTCCCAATGGTTAATCATGGAAATTACATAGTACGTCTGGGCCACTTTGTGAGTTGGCTTGGCGAACAAGCAGAAGCTTTGGGTGTTGAGGTTTATCCAGGCTATGCAGCAGCTGAGGTAATAATGACATCAGCATGAATATGAAAAGCATTTTTGGAACCCCCTTCACTCCACTCCCAATTTATATGTATGTTCATAATATTTCTCTTAAAAGAAGTTTATTGTGAAAACTGTTTCAGTGTCTAATTCCCTGGCCCAGATCCAGCAAAGTGCAAGTGGATCATACAACATCTTAATAAATACATAATATTTGAGTTTTACCATTAAAGATGTAGCGCTTAGAAGTTCTGCATTAGAACTTCTTACAAATGGATTAAAATGACAGATCATTAAAGTGTTTTTGTTTGGATATTTCCAAAGGTTCTTTTTCATGAAGATGATAGTGTGAAAGGGATAGCAACTAATGATGTTGGCATTCAGAAGGATGGAGCACCTAAAGTAAGTAGCTATCTTCCCCATAACTAGGGGTCTAATTGTGGGAATTGTGATGTATCTGCTTCAATAGTCTTGCTGCAGGCTAAGAAAAGTGTGAAATTCAGTACCTGTTTTCCCTCTGTGTGTATAAAATGGATCATTCACATGTGAAAGTTTTGGTCTTGGGACATTGTAAATTTAGGAGATTAGTAGAAAAAGCCTTAATGGAAAGGAGGTTTGTTTGAGGATGATTGAAGGAAATATTGTAAGGGTGTTTTGGCTTATGTGAAATCATGAAACAAAGGAAAAAATTCCAAGAACTCCTAGAAAAAAGGTGTGAAGGTGAAACAGAAGGCTGTTGTCCAGTTGGTAACTAGCAACAGGTAGGAGAGTGTGTTTCTGGTGGTGTGTTTTCTTTGATATTTAAAACTGCAGTCACATTTGTTGACAGTCTGTCTACCTCTTTGGGGCAAGGTACACACTGAATCTTTATACCTTTGTGTTCGTTGGTCACATTTCTGTATCTAGAAGGGCTCCTTGCCCTAAGTGTCGGACTTTGATTTTTAGTGGGATCGAGAACCTGCGGTAAGCATGTCCCTTCCCTGTGCAATATGTAGGAAGGATTTGGCAACTCAGAATAACTCTGAACAGCTTTCACACAGAATTATTTGGCTACAGAAATTATGGGTCGAGTCTTTTCTTAAGATGTACTTTCTTTTATAAGGTTTCTGACTAGTTACATAGAGTTTCAGTGAGGTATTTACTTTCACATGCAAGTGTGGGCTATTTTTCCCATTTAAGGCAGGGAATGAGAAGAAACTCCTTCTTAGTTTTGAGAGAGTATAGCCAATGGAGGAGGAAGTGGTGGCAGGAAAAAGTAATATATTTTTCCACTAAAATATTGTCTGTCTCCTGTAGGGGGTAGACACGCTGTTATTGTCAGGTGTACATTTTCTCCAGTAGGAGAAACAAGTAATGTGTACAACTTTCTGCCGTAATAAAGATTAATGGGGGGGTTGGTTTGTCTTCGTTTTAAAATGGGAAGGAGCTATGATTTTTTTTTTTTTAAAGCATCCTCAAAACTTAGATTTTTTTTTTTTTTTCCCCTGTTTATTCTGGAAGAATGTGTCTAACTTTTTTAATGTATGTAATTACTGTGCCACTACTGCAACTTTTTGAGTATTCAAGTGTTTTAGCTGTCAGTTAGGTCAGCTGATATGACCTCCAGTGTGTAAAAGTTCAGGTAAATAGATGTAGTTTGTGTAACCTTCAAGGCAAGAATATCTATCTTCAGTATGTTTATACAGAGCCTAATCAAACACACTATGGTTAATTAATGGAGTTTCACCTTGCAGTCAATACCAATCAAACAAAAATGCCAGTAGTAAAAATACATAGTAAAAAGTTGCACATTGATGTTAACTGTGAAGTACAACTTTGTTACATTACTGAAACATTTCAAATTCATGAATTTCTGATATTTACAATGTGGAGTTGTGGTTAATAGATTTATTTTTATATAAATCTACTTCAAATTGGACAGTATATATTTTTAATCTTTAGATCAAGTAGTGAGTGCCTGTAGTTCTCCTGGTATTTTTTAAGATAAATTGCAACTCCTGTTTAAAGGTAATTCCCGACTACAGGGGACATGTTTACTTGCTAGCCTCTTTCAGAGGTTTCCAACCAGTAAGTTACAAGCAGATTGCACCTGAGAGACAATTCAAAACCAAAGCAATAAGCTTCTCCTGGACCTATGCTAGCTTACATTGAGATGGTTTTATTGGGTACTGCTGGATATCTTCATCCAAAACTGTTTTCATGATCTTTTTCAAAATTAAACTTTCTGACTCAAATCAAACTTTTTCTTTTCAGAAAGTTTGGATTTTTTCCCTGCAAGATTGTGTATATTTAGAATCTTGTATCCTTACATTGCAAATATAATTTAGTAATATTCTTGCACAGTGCTCTCACATATGCAGGTGACATGCTCGTACACAAGTATGCCCATTCCCCTTATCTTACTCTCAACCTCAATTGTTGGAATTTTTGATGAGAATTTTTTTTATAATGGTACTTAACATTGTTTTAATTTTACTGTACATTTTAACATGTAAGATTGGTGTAATATTATAGTAACTTTATTCTGAGGTAGTGGGTTCTTTTGGGGGCAAGGGTGATGCAGGTTTTTCTGATCTGGTGTTTCTGTCTAGCCTCTGTCGTGGCAGAGGGGGAAGGGCACAAAAAAAATTAGTGTGAAGTTTTAGGTTAAGATTCTTTGTTCTGGCAGGGTTCCTTTGCATCGTATGAGTGAGCAGATGTGATATAAGTGTCCTCTGATCTAGAAAAGATTATCTTTTTCAGTAACAAAAGGAGATTTACTGTAGTGCTGCTCAACTGGAATCCCCTTACAAGATTTGCCAGAGGTGCATCACAGTCAGGCAGAAAAGATAACCGGACTAGAGCCATAGCTTGCAATGGTTTGTAGATTCTGGGCAGTGCTACACAATAGTGTGAAATCACTTTATTGCCTTACAGTTTCTTGCTGTGAGTTTGGTGCGGCACAGATCTAACTGCTGATTAAATGCTCTACCTTTTCAGGCTACCTTTGAAAGAGGCTTGGAACTCCATGCTAAAGTCACAGTCTTTGCTGAAGGTTGTCATGGACATCTAGCCAAACAGCTGTTCAAAAAATACAATCTAAGGGAGAACTGTCAACCTCAGAGCTATGGCATTGGACTGAAAGAGGTATCACCTGCATAATTTTAACAATTAAGGAACACTGTGAAGCTGTAAGGCAGCTTCTGTTTGCTGTCAAGCTAATTAGTGTAAGACATTAGAATGATAGATTTTCAGTTACACTTTCAGACTTCAGAATCTTTACTGTTCTGAAGCTGATCAGAGAAGGTGCTTCCTGAATGTCGTGACTGTTTTGTTTCAGCTGCTTCTTCTCTTATATCTGTGTTATAACTAGAGCTACCTGTGAATCCACTCTATTAACATCTTAGTTTGATTTCAAATTATGTTCCTCTGTGAAATCTGTTTTCAGCACTTTTAGTAAATGAAAGAGGGATTCATGCTGCCTACTTTTAGGGGGATGTAGTACTGGGGTTGGTGGGAGAGTATGAAAGAGAGAGAGTGCACTTATTGAGATAGGGATCAGGTTTCCTTTTTAAAATATTTTATACTCAGGAAATATCACTCATGAAAAAGAGTTGTATTATTTAGAACATGTTCAGAGTTTGACTAATATATTTTTACTGTATTACTTTAAGCATGTGCTTCCAGCTAAAGTATATTTCTTAAATAATTAGTTTATACTCCTGTAGAGAATAACCACCCTGTAAATGTATGACATAGTCTCAGTTACAATTTCTAATGACTAAGTTGTCGTTAAAACACTTTTTTTTCCGTAAATCATAGCATCATAGAATGGTTAGGGTTGGAAACGATCTTAAAGATCATCGAGTTCCAACCCCCCTGCCATGGGCAGGGACATCTCCCACTAGCCCAGGTTGCTCAAAGCCTCATCCAGCCTGGCCTTGAACCCCTCCAGGGATGGGGCATCCACAGCTTCTCTGGGCAACCTGAGTTCCTTTGCTTCCTGTGATAAGGAAGTGTGTCTGCTTTAGCAAATAGCACAGTCCAATAGGAATGGATCTGTAAAGTGAAATAGTTGGTGCTGATGAACTGATATCCATACTATGCACATTTCAGGTTTATTTTTACTTCAGACTAGCTCTGATCTAGTCCCACAGACACGCCCCTTTGTGACTGAAATGGTTTAGATGGGCTTCTGGAGCCTGTTTTAGAGTTTAGTTTCACGTGGAAGGAATCCAGCTTATGCCTTCCATGGCTGCTGTGTGATGTGAACCAGAATGCAGTAAGTGGGAGGAATCAGGAGTCCCACTCAAAAATGTGCTTCTTAATCTGAACTGAAACATTAATGTAGATGTACCCTCCTTGCTTGAGCTGATCTAATGGTGCTCAACTGCCCTTCTGTCATTAGACTGCACCTGGCACATAACTCCATGGTGAAGAGGTGTTTTGTGAAAGGAGCAGAAAATTGACTCACTAGTGGAAACATGAAAATGCTTCTGTGAGTTCACCATGGGTCATATGAGCACTGGAGATGTGTAGGAGAGAGCAGAGAGAGGACAACCTGTTTGACAGCAAATATTTAGATCAACTCAGGCATACTGTTAAGCCTGACCTTGAAAAAAATGTGAGGAAATTGCAGTGATTCATATTAAAAAAAAAAAAAAGTTTTTTTAAAAAAAGTCAATGTAAGCATTGCATTCCTTAGCAGAAGGATCTGTTGCAGTTGCTGATATAAAGGATCTTGTAGCTGAATGAAAATTTTCAGTGTAGTACCGGAGTCTCAGTGACATTTTCTGATGCACAACATTTCAAGAAAGAGGCATGTTTGGAAAATCTTAAATGGTACTCCAAAAATACATATTATACTTATTACCTGGTGTTTTGCTGTATGAATTTATGCATTGGTCATAGCAGTAAATTAATTTCTTTCTGTATTTAACTGTCTTTTATTATATTATTGAAAGGCCATTACTTTGCAATATAAGGTAATTTTTTGGTCACCTTCATTTCAGTTATGGACTATTGATGAAAAGAAATGGAAACCAGGAAGAGTAGAACATACAGTAGGCTGGCCTTTAGACAGGCATACATATGGAGGAAGCTTTCTTTATCACTTAAATGAGGGTGAACCTTTAGTTGCTCTTGGATTTGTGGTAAGTGAAGTTGGTTTTTTAATGCTTGTTTGTTGTTGTTTGGTCTTAATTTTTATGCAATTTCTTTTCTCTGTTTTACTATCAGGATGAAAGCACAAGAATAGCAACAGACCAAATTTAGTACTTTCTCAATCTTAAATGCACTTATGCCGATATTAGGAAAGGTTAATTTGTCATATTAACCTGTCTTTATTCCAGTGTCATTTATTAAGAACAAAATGGAAAATTTACAAATAAATTTGTCTGGTTTGCAAAAAAATTTTGGTAAAGCCAAAACCAGATGATTAATTAAAACTGTGCTCAGAAAAAAATGTTCCAAGTTAGCAAATGTCTAAATCACATACACTTCGGACAGTTCCATTTCCTCATTTGTGTGTCAGCCTTGGGTGCAACTCCACTTTATGAGAAGCATATGAAGTGGAAACACTCTGCAGTTCCACAAGCAGCATCACTTCCATTTCTGTGCTTTTCAGTTTGTTCTTACCATTCTTAACCCCCGTCCACTTTGCCCTCTTTAGCATCTGTCTTTCTGAATTGGACAGGCAGCTCCTTCCTTCTTATTGCCTCTTTATCAGAAGCATTGAGATCACTAAAGATGCAGTGTTGTGTCGTTCTGCCAGCCAGTGATGCAAGGAGCCATGGTATGAAATGTTTGTCAAGCACCTACAGTCCTAAATTAAGCATGCGCTATTTATCCAGTGCACGTGCTTTACACACAGATGTTGTAAGAGTCAGGCACATCATCTGGACTTCTAGCAGATAGGAGAAAATCAACTTTTGTGTGAACATACAAGCACTTTTTTTGTCTTTGAACTTTGCACCTACGTCAATCTGAGCTGATTCTTGTCGTAGGACTATCTTGCACTTATTTTGAAAATTGTTTGTTAACCTTATCTATCAAGAAAAGTAGATGCAAGCGGTGCTCTAAAACCAGTGAGCTGCCAGAGAAATCAAGGTACTGTGTGTTCCTGACTCAAGATATATTTTGTTATTTGTCTCAAATAAAGCTTACAGGAACCAGAAATTCTCAACAGAGAAAATTCTGCAACTTAAGTCCTTTTAAGAGGATATTAGAGATGGAAAATGCAGAGTATATCTTTGGGCAAATTCTCAAATGCATAAAATAAGAATCCTGGGCATCCAGCCAATTGTCAAAGTCTCTTTCTCGTTTTCTGCTTTCATCATTGCTCCCTTGTGCCTTAGTACAATGGCTCATCTAAGTGGAAATTATAATTGACTCTGCTAAACGATGTGAAGAACTGGTTAAAATACGTGAGCATAAGGACATAACTATCTAGAAATAATTGTTTACCTCTCCTTCCAGCTTTTCTAGGGCAAAGAGACTTTGAAACATGAATTTAAAAGCAATTTTCTTGCTTATCCTGCCTATTAAATCATGCTTAATTTAATTTCACTATTTTATTCAAAGACAGATGGAAGGTGGTTACAATGCAATTAAATATTTTCCATCTTTCAGGTTTCAGGTAGGGCAGAGAATAGTCTTGTAGCAGCAAATTCTCAGATTTGCGTCTACTATACTGTTAATAAAATTATTTTTGGCAGTAGTTTCTTTAAGTAGAAAGATCCTGTGGTTGGTTTAGTATATAATAGATTTAAAGAGTTGATGTAATATGCGATTGTTTTCTTTTCAAACTTTTGTTGACACTTCAAACTTTACTTTCATTAATGTTGCACTTTTTTTTTTCTTTTTTTTTTTAAGGTTGGTTTAGATTATCAAAATCCCTATTTGAATCCATTTAGGGAGTTTCAGAGGTGGAAGCACCATCCTAGTGTACAGCCTACTTTGGAGGGTGGAACAAGGATTGCCTATGGTGCCAGAGCGTTAAATGAAGGTGGTTTCCAGGTAACTTCTTCATGAAGTTTTTCCCTTTGAGTTCTCTATAGCCATGTTTTTAGTGCTGTAGATTTGGGTTGCATGCTATTGGGAAACAACTGAACTATAATAAAGATGAATAAAGCCAAAAGTTTTGCTGGACAGAAAAGCCTTTTTATCTTGCTGGATACTGGCTACTGAGATTTGCTAGACTTAGGCTCTGTTGTACTAAAAATCTTCTGACATAGTCACTTTACTTTCTAAATGAAGTATGAGGTGGAGTTTATATTGCAATCAAATATGTTCAGCAGTAAAGAAGCTACAGATAATTTTTTGTTGTGCCTGGAACCCTGGGGAAGAGAGGGTAGCACCACTCATCTGTTGCTTTTGTGGGTTTCAGGGGCATATTTTTCAAATTACTTGTTTATCCTAGCAGAGGGAACTTCTTTTCAATGCTTGACCCTTAAGTCAGTGATGGTGCTGGAACTGTTACGTAGCTTGGCAGATGAAAGTCTTCACCTCCTCAAGTACAGATATGTTCTGTATCATTCATCCACGACTTTGAATTTCTGCTTTTTTGGGAGATAGGATACCTTGTTCTTTTTGTTCCCTTAAGGAGTCTAAAAGGTGAAATTTTAAATGTATTCATCAAGGCTTAAGGTTAGTTGAAAGGGCTGGAACAACATGCATGAGAAATAGTCTAGAGTTTATATCTAACAGCTAAAGTCCTTTCAACCTATTAGCTTCTCGTGTGGGAATTTTGAAACACAGGACATGGCTGTGTGTCCTGGACTCCCAGATCCTTCTTCTAGACGCTGCTTTCGGTTTGGAGCTTAAAACTAGTCTGAGTGTTCATAATCTGCAGCCTGCGTGGGGGGCCATTCCACTCAGCTCTCTGACTACTTCTGTTTTTCCTTTTTGAACCTATTCTTTAGTATAAGTGTGGCTTTGTGCAGCTTTTGTAATACAGATAGAATTTCAGCAGCAGCATAACTCTTGTCACAGTCTTGTAGAGTTAGGCTTTGATGCTGGCATGCATGCCTGGGACTGAGTCAGGTGGGTTCATGAAGCAATTTCTTGATTACACATGATACACATTTAATCAATCTGTGGGTTGATTACTTTGTCCACTCTGAAGAGAAAATATGTCATATCACATTGTAATGTGGCTGTGTTACTAGCTTATTTCGGAAACCATTGTCAGTCCATTATTAACACAGGTAAGATACAAAATACCAAGATGTTATAATCTAGACTTCTGTACAAGAGGGGCTTCTCTTTCCACCTGATGCACTGGTCTCTCTAACACAGATAGTCATTATTGAATTTCTGGCTTTGATGAAGTAGCCAGATTGTGACTTCAGAGACTTCATACTCTTTACACTGCTTGAAACATATGGCTGAAAGAACATGGTATTTTTTAAGCCGCTTGCAGACATTGTGCTAAGTTACAGAGACAGTAGGACTACAGCTCTTGCGCATCTCTGCCTGATCTTCGGACTTCTTTGCTGGACTTAAAACAACATGTCATATACTTTGCACTGTTCCTAATATAAAAGCATGTTTTGGTTTGCTGTTTGTTTGTTTTATTTCCTATAGATAGATGCCTAGTTGATCATGAAGTCACACCTATAATTGTGAGGTTTTTTTATATATGTGCTTTCAGTAAAAAAAAGCTTTATTGATGATTCACTTAGGAAGATTTTTAAGATTAGCTCTTCTTTTGCATGTGTTGCTTTAATTAATAACTGTAGCAGTCTGACTCATTTGCATCACATTTTCTTATGTAAGTTGTTCTGTACCTCCAGTTTTCATTTTGGTGACAGCATTGCATCAAATAGGTGTATAAAATTATCATCAATCTAAGCTTTTTTTTTTTTGTATGTTATAGATAACCTTATGATCATGTTCTTTAGTCTTATGTATAATGATGCTAAGTTGGTGTGAGAGAGAGTGAGCCCTCTTGGATGTTTCCCTGATTTTGCAGCTTTTGGGGATATGTGAAAGGAGGGGACAGAGTTTAATAGACTACATAGCTGTTATTTCTTCTGTTTATTAAAATTGCAAAATCAAGTAGTTAAAATTAAGAAATTCCTATGCAACATCTGTTTTGTCCCCATTTTACCAAAAACTTTGAAAAGGTTTAAGAGTTTTGTGGGAGAATTAAAAGATGTTGCTTTTGTTGAGCAATGTGTGTTATGAATATCAGGGGAAAACACCTTCACATTGATGACCCATGCAAGTGTCAAATATCAGACTCCCTTAACAGATTTTCAACCCTCTGTTGAGCTAAGGGAAGGGGAACATGGGGCTCCCTGTCTGCTGATGGGGAGGACTCTGCAGGGAGCAGGTGTCTCCCCATCTTCCCTCCTCCAAACCAGCCTTGTGTCTCTTAGCTGCCAAGAGGGTGGTGGCTTCTCCAGGTTGAAAGGATTTCACTCTGTATCTCAGGGGCAGGGAGGGCTTGTGCCATGCTGCCATGTATTCCTTCAACTGACTGTGAAAACAGGCACAAAGTGACATAGTGTTACTAACAAAGCTGCAGTATGTGAAACCTTTTGTGTTATATGACTAATTTTTAACCTCCTGTATATTCTGACAGTATTCTGGTCACTATGTACCTACTAAGTAAAAACAGTTGTTGCAAAAGAAAAGTACTTGATCACCATTTTTATGTAATTCAAAGAGCCAGTCAAGAAGTCTTTCTATGCTTATGTTAGTGCTGCATCATTGCATCCTAACAGATATGACAGAATAACTGTTTTCAGCTAAAGGTCTTGTGAAAAGAGAGGACCATCCTACATACTTAATTCATTTGAAACACTGTAATGTAGCTGAACTTATGACTTCTGATCACTGAAAAGTAAGTTGAAGTTGTAGTTCTGTTTTCAGCCTAGATTACCTTCGCTACAAACCAAATCACTAAGTCTGTCTAAAATCTTAATCTCATTGGATAAGGGTGGGAATAACTCTTGATAGTTGAGATATTCCTAAATTAGTATAGGTATATAACATTGTATATTAATGCTATAGACCTGATGTTTGCAAATCATCTGGCCGTCTTAGGTTTGTGACTTGGTTGTACTCAATAACATTATGCTTCTTACAGAATGGGAGTGAGACAGTGATTTTGCACCAAAAAGATATTTGTTGGCTGCTGAGCAACTTCTAAAATAAGTGGGACATGGGGGAGGATGAGGAGGGCACTGTGCAGTTTCATAGAAAAGATTTGTGGAAAAAAGCACCGAGTAATTAACTGTGAAATGAAATGCTTACAACTTAACTGTGTGGAAAATGGGAACACAAATGTCTTCTTTTAAAAGGAGTTCACTTAAACTTGAAGGAGGAAAACGGTATTGGTGGGTGATATTACTATGGTCTTGTTGCAGATAAAGCAGTTGGAGAGAGGATATAAGGAAAATATTGTCATTATCTTATACTCAGCCCTAGTACAATGTATTCTGATTTGCTTGCTATGCCAAAATTCCTTAAGTGGAGTAACTCTGGTGTATTTTTGGATAGTGCACATGCAAGTCTAAAAATGTAAAGGATACTCAAGCCTCATGCCAGTTTGATTTCCAGAATGTTATTTTCACTTTAAAAAAAAGAAGAACAAAAAAACAAACCACCTTTTTTTCTGTTTTGTCTTCAGTCAATACCCAAACTCACCTTCCCAGGTGGCTTATTAATTGGTTGCAGTCCTGGACTCATGAATGTTCCTAAGATCAAAGGGACGCATACCGCGATGAAAAGCGGCATGTTGGCTTCAGAAGCCATCTTTAGCCAATTAATCAATGAAAATCTCCAATCAAAGACAATAGGTAAGATCACTGTCCTTTGATTTGTGATTACCTTGTGTTCACTTAGAATCACCAACAGCTTAGCAATAACTAAATGTGTCTGAAGGAATAAGTTGGAAATGAAAATAAATCATTAAATGAGTGTGTTGGTTTAAAAAGATACCTATTTTTTATTTACTCTTTATAGTGTCAAATGATTTAACAATGAAAGAAATTAATATAGTTTTGAGTAGTTATTCTTAAGTGTTGATCCTACTGCTAGAACAAAAATATGCCTCTAACGAGCATCTGAAAAGTAACTTTACACTTCCTGTATAAATAAACAAGAGTAGTATATAGTTCATTCCTACAAATATGTTAAAAATTAGTGCTTTATGACTCAAAAAGTGTTACTGAAAGACTGCAGAATAAGAGAAAAAGTTAAAGGAACAGATTAAATGTAGGCAAAACAGGATGGGATTTTTCAAGTTTGCTCTTCACTGTTAAATTGTTAAGATACTTTTTTCCTTCAGTCCTCTTTTTCTCTCTTTAATGTTCTAGTCTTCTCAGTTTGAGACTACGTGTATTTCCTATAATATGTAGTGGAAGCACACTGAAGTAATCACCTGATCTGACCACATTGTAGCGATTTATTTAAGCTTTGGTTGTACCCTTAAATGTGTTAATGGAGACTGTACAGAGAGAGAACCCAATTAGAATTTCTGTAATTCTGGAGATGGACACTATAGCCTGGTGCCACATTATTATTATTTTAGAAATCTCTTCTCTGTAGTGGTGGATTCAGTCCTAGTGAGCCCTCCTTCAGCTGAAACATACATGTTGCCACAGAGGGTATGCTGAACAATTAAGATTTCAAGTTAGAATTCATCTGAAACAATAAATGCACTTATTGGGTAGTGTGCCACTCTTGTTTGATTATGGACAGGTTTTACATGCTGTTTCCAGTTTTGTCAAGACAGTAGAATATTACAGCCCACTTCTCTGTGCATAGACAACGAGCTGTTTTCAGAGCCTGTGTGAGACAGAAAATACGGACTGAAGCATGTTTACATGTATGGACAAGGCTTAAAACTTATTATGTAGAACATCTGTTCCTATGCAGTAGTAATGGAAAATGATGAAGGGGAAGCCCTCAGAAAAATTTCATTTGAAGAAACTTTTTTTTTTTCTCAGATAATTACTTGGCTTTAACTACACTGCAGTAGATGTGTCAAGTGTGCAGTGTCTAGTATTTGTAAAGAATATGATCAGTTTAAATCAAAACTTTGTAGTCAAACATATCTCATTAGCTTCCTGATTACAAAGGGAGAAAAAATGTTCTCTAGCACTGGCATCCATTGGGCATAGTTGGTTACTGAAATTGAGATATTTGTGGTTATGTAACTTGTAAAGAAAAAGCTTTTGAACTTGATGACATTACAGACATGGCTCTTGGATCACAGGTAAACTCTCCTGCTCAATTCTTAGATTCTATGAGCGAGTACCTGTTTTCCCATAGAGGTGCCAATATAGCCACCTGGCCGGTTATCTTTTGCTGAAGTTTGAGGCAATTTAATGCTGCTTGTGGGTCGTTTAATAGAGGCTACAAAGGAGCAGTAGGTATCTGCTGATAACTGCCAACAAAATGGATCTCTTCAAGAGGCTGAAATATGTTGTCTAGTATATTCCTAGCTTACTGTTCTGAAATTATCATTTTGATGTCTTCGTTGCTAAAAATTGCTTTTATTCAGCAATTATTTTTTATTTCAAGGATAGTCTTTATGTACTGTAGGTACCTAATAAGTAATGTACTGCCTTAGGACTCGATGTGCAAGAATATGAAGAGAACCTGAAAAAGTCCTGGGTCTGGAAAGAGCTGTATGCGGTTAGAAACATCCGACCATCCTGCCATAGTGCACTTGGTGTGTACGGAGGAATGATCTACACAGGTATATTTTATTGGATACTGAGAGGAATGGAACCATGGACATTAAAACATCCAGGTAATTTCATTTTCTCTTGAAAGAAGATACTAAATGTGTATGTCAGTCTTTTCTGGTGTCAGTTGAAGCCAGAGCACACCTGGTCAAGTGGTGAGGCCTTAAAGTGTAGGAATCAATGATAAGGCATTGAAGCAGACTTTGTCACGTTACCTAGCATGTAAAACAAATGAAGACATTAAAACACTATTCTACTTAGTATAGTTTTTTGTCTCATGAAAAAGGCTACCTTTTATTAAATACTTCATTCTGATGACAAGGGAAGTAAAAATAGCTTAAATTGTTCTTGAATAACTGCAAATTACAGTAATTCTGTACTGAAACTTATTCATTAAAAATCTATTTAGGACCAGACTTTGCTCAACTAAAGCCAGCCAAAGATTGCACACCTATTGAATACCCAAAGCCTGATGGAAAAATCAGTTTTGATCTCCTGTCATCTGTGGCTTTAAGTGGTACAAACCATGAACATGACCAGCCTGCTCATTTAACTCTCAAAGATGACAGCATCCCTGTGAGCAGGAATTTGGCTGTATTCGATGGACCGGAACAAAGATTTTGTCCAGCAGGTAGGTAATAAAAAAGTGTGCCTGAGATGTTTTTGCAAGATGAAAGCCCAAGTACTTCAGGAAGAGTCCACTTGGCCTACTGCTTGCTTCAACTGTTCTATTCAAATCCTCCTCCTAGAAGAGAGTTCAAGTGCAGGTCTTAAAATACATAAACAGTACGTTCATGACAAAGTAACTAACTATGGAAGGAGGCAGTTGAATCACACTAGTAATATACTTCCCTCATTACACTTGCTGGTAAGTAGTAGAGCATATATGCAGGGGGAAAACCGTTCAGTGAAATGATAGCTCTGTTTTGCTCTTTGCAGGAGTTTATGAATATATTCCTCTGGAAACAGGAGAAGGATCAAGACTGCAGATAAATGCTCAGAACTGTGTCCACTGCAAAACATGTGATATTAAAGACCCAAGTCAGAACATTAACTGGGTAGTGCCTGAAGGTGGAGGAGGACCAGCTTATAATGGGATGTAAACTGATGGAAAATCTATTCAATGACTTCTGATCTCCAACAAATAAGTTGGAGTATTTTATGCTGCAGTGTAATTAAAGTACAGCACTGACTTGAATGTTAAAGAGTTTGAGACTAACGTGCCATTCTGAATTTTAGGTCTGACTGTTGCATTAAATGGAAAGTTGGTGCCTTGTGGTTAAGCCCTTGCCTTAATTAAACAAGACTTCTTTACAGGAGTTGTCTGGTAGGCATAAGAAAGTTCTTTTCAGGACTGACAAAGGAACTTTGAGTCTCAGATTTATTGCTGAAGTTCAGTGATAACAGGAGCCATATCCAGAATTGTGGGTATGGTGGAAGAATTTAGCAGCTACCCTCCAAAAAAAAAAAAAAAAGTATTTTATTTCTCTATCTGGAGTGATTTACTATATGTAATCATGTAATCCTGCCTGTCAGTAAGGAAAATAGAAGTCTAGAAAATTGTCACTGCTTTTGAGTGTTACACATTTAACATCAAATTTACACTGAGATTTTTTCCTGATGATAATAGGGAGCCCGTCTGCAATACAACCTGTAAAGTGGTTTAAAAAAGAAATGTAATACTTGTACCTTCATTGTATGTCTACCAGCATTTTTATTCCTTAAAAAAAAGCAGGCCTGCTTTAATAAAAACTCTTAAGAGATAACTGCCTAAGTTGTTTTGGTGTGAAACCAAGCTTCTTGGGAAGCACTAACTATTAAGCTACAACCACTACTGATTTACACATTAGAAACACACCTGAGTCACAAAACCGAAATTATTACAGCTTAAAAAAAGAGAACCACTTCACCTTTGAACAGTTTGTCTTTATTATTAGACTTTTGAGTTGTAAACACTGAAAACTGCAGTACAGGGCAAATGAAAGAAGCAGCTCCATTTATCCTTTTGCATGAGTTAGTGCATAGATGTAAAAGTTTATAAAAAAAAAAATCAAGCAAACATTTTAGCATAAGCTGCCTTCTCTTTCTCCTTTTGAGCTTTTATCTTCTGCTTGATTTTGAGTGTTTCCGTCTGGATAGCTGCTTAAAAAGAAAATCATGATACAGTTATAGTAATCTCTTTACATTAGATCTTCTTAGTATGTCAAGACCAGGTCAGACTTCTTGCAACTTAGACATGTTATTTCCTTTAATAGAACTGCATTTAATCGAACTGCATTTAATCTTCTATTAGGTCAGATACTAGCAGAAAAAAACTTTGTCCTTAGTTTGTTTCACCTGGTAAGGTAACCAGGTGGAGGAAGGTGTAGCAAGCATAGTATTGGCACCAACCCAGAATTTATAAGCTAAATATGTTAGCCAATTAGACCAGGACATTGAAAAAGTTAGCAAGACCCACCCTGAGACAGGGAGATGGTTCAAGAGGCATGCAGTAGACCTACATAAGCAGGTTTCCCAGTTCAACAGAAGCATCACTACCGTATAAAAACAGGTTTTCCACCTTGGTGGGCTCTGCTCAATACATCAGCGTTTAAGCTGCTAGCAGCCAGTATTTTAGGCATCACACGGGTATGATTTCCTACTAAATACTACCCTGGTTACTTAGTTACATTCTTAAAAAAAAGTAAGGAATATACAAAAGAAACAGCTTTACCTTTGTCTTCAGGGGCTATTTCATGAGCCTTTTTAAGATCAGCCTTAAATAAAAGAGAAATATTAAATTAATGTTTTGATGAAATGTTTAGCTTGAAAAAAAAATTAAATATTGTGTCATTACCAATGCCTGATCGAGATCTTTTATTCCCTGCCATCCTTGAGCCCGTCTGTAGAGAGCTTTCGTATTAGCTGGATCTATTTTAAGAGCCTGTAAATTTAATAAAATTGTCACATTAACATTTCATGTATTTCACAGCCTCCCATCACCACAAATGGCACAGTTCACACGAGTAGAAAATCTCAGTTGGTTTGAGAGTAAGCTGTCAAAACATTAACTGTGTAAAAAAGGAATGCTATATTATAGCACACTGAATAGCTAGCTAATTGGTTTTAATGCCACTCCACCAGAAGTGGTCTTTTGTGAAGGACAAGCATACATGAGGATAAAATGGAACCTGTGTGTGTGTATGTGTAGACATATATACATATGTCAAGGCAAAGGTGTTGCTGCAGTTCAAATTATCCTAACCTTGAATCTCACAGTACAACTTTCTATATTGCAGCTCCTTCCTTCACACCAAAAATCTTAAAATGGCATAATAAAGAAAACACACAGATTTCCTGTAAAGCTTTTTTCACTGTGGGCTAGAAAGCTACATACAAGCAATCCATACATACAAGCTTCAGGAACCTTGTGAAGTTCTAGTTGTTCCATGTTCTATAGTATGTCCTTTTTCATTATTACTTTAAAGAATATAGTTTCTTAGTGATTAGAGGACATCTGTTCACATGAATGTGTGGCTTTATTAATTTAATTTATTAATTCATTAGACAATGCATCCAGATTTTTTTAAATCACTTCAGTATTGGCTGTTCATATAACGGAAGTATTATTCTGGGCTCTCATCCTGATCTGTCTGCTCTAAAGCCTAGAGACTCTTCTGTGTCAAGAATTAGAAAATGAAGTGTCCGTATTGTGTATGCATAAGGTAGGATTCCTTGGTTTTAGCTTGACCATTGTGCTTACAGCTATTTTAAAGCAAGGTTTGTTTGAACAGGTTCAGCTGTTTGTAATTCCTTATTTACACCAAATAACGCATACATTAGTTTGCTAATTGAAAATGCTTTTGGCCTTAGGAAATCACAAAAGTGAAAGCGTATAGTTTCTCACTAACAATCAACTTGAACTCTACTAGTTAATCTCAGGAAACTGGTGTGCTGATTAGAACACTGATACACTGTTTAACATTTGTGATGAGGCATAAGCTAAACACAGTCTATTACAGCTATGGAGCTGCCTTTATGTAACATTTCTGTAATCTTAAAAAAAAAAAGGAAGTTGGGTTTTTTCCTCAATGGTAAGTATTATGATTAATGATTTCTATCTGTAACACCTAAATGCTGTTTCAATATTTACTATTTTCTGGATGACAGATAATCACATTACACAGTTTTCTTTTTTTTTTTCTTTCCCCATCCCCCATTTGTCCATTCTGAAGATAGGTTTATGAATGTTTTCCATGTGGTAATGCCGTCAGAAGGCTAGAAAGCAAGCCAGCTCTCTAAAGACCCCTCACACACAGATTAGCTGAGACTCCTGCTTTCAGCATGAAGCCCTAGGAGACGCTGCTCAGGATCCTCTGGTAACAGGTAAGAGCATTCTTTACTGTTTCCTTCAAATTTTCAGAGTTTTACTGAATTATTTAATGTTTCCTGGAATTACTAAATTCTGTCACTATGTCACTGTTCCTCTTTTTTTAAAAATTCTATTATTTTTCAATATTTCCACATTTATTGTTTCCTTCCCTCTTTCTTCCTGTTCACTGGTTTCATTTCACCACTAAGCCTACCTGAAAGCGGTTTAGTTAGTCACTTCAATTAACAAAATATAAAACCATTAAATCTAAAAGTAAGTAAAACATTTTGCTCATAAGAAAAGTATTCTTATTTCACTGAAGACAGTTTAACTCTTTGTAATATAAAAATTAGTTCTGCAAACCAAACTGACAATGACAGTGTGCATTTTTTCTGGCAGTAAGCAGCAGCCTTCTTTTGCTTGTTTCTAATGAATCACTTCAATTTCAAAGTATTTTTAAAAAGCCACGTACTGGAAAGTTAGTAATAACTTCACAGTCGGCCTTCACTTGGTTTAGTTTCAAATCATAAGCTTGTCAGAAGACTCTTCAAAAAAGCTTTGTAGTTTCAGTGTCCATTTTCTATACAGACCAATTGTTAATCAAAATACTAAACATTAAATTTACCTCTGAACAACTTTCAATGGCTCCTTGCCAATCCGACAGTTTTAGTTTACAAGCGCCGATGTTTAAAACACAGGTCAAAGCAACAGTCTTCAACTTTGGTTTGTCTGCCTCCTCTGCCACTGCTTCAGAAGCTTCTACATACCTGCAGAAAAACAGATTTACAAAGAACATGTATTAGTGCTGCACCTTCCAATTTGTTCTGGCCCTAGCTCTCTTTCCACAGATACATGTGAACTGGCCTATCCAAACTGGTATTTTTAAAGCAGCTTCTATTCCACTATTACAAATATTTATTAAACTAAGTATATTAAGACCTACACTGACAAAAAAAGATGAAGTCACTGCTGAATGCCCTAACTCCTAGTCCTCTACTGTACTAACAGCATTCTTTTTCTTAGACAAATTCACTATTCTAGATGGTATTAAACCATTAGAATTTATCTCAATGACTGTTTAGTCTCAAAAAATACGTTGCTCATCAGTGGCAAAAAGTCAACGCCACCACTGCACCTTCCACGTTCATGGGAACCTTCATATCTTCTTCAGTTCCCTCAGTAATATTTTAATTAGCTTAGGCATTTATGGCTAAAATCTGAAGCTAACTTTACTTTGTAAAGGACTGTAGTTTATGAGTGTTGGTAACTCCACTTTCTTTCCACTGTCTTTCTTCATTACTTTTTTCCTGAACTTCAAAAATGACAGTGGTTCAGGACAAAGCCACATCATTTACTGCATCTCTGTTTCATAGGCAAATATAGGCAAATGGTATCTCATTCTTCTTAATTTACAATGCGCTAATGCTGTCAGTTTTTTATTTCAAGTGGCAAAGGTCTATCGTGCATATAAAAGTTCCAACTTTTTTAACGGTCTGCTTGATAGAACTTGTTTTTATTTAAAAAATAAAAATCATGTGTTTGCATATATTCACATTTTAAGTAAGCCATGATTAATTGAAGTCTTAGCAGATCAGTGCCTATGTAAGCTCAATTTTTGCATGACCTATCTTTTGAGTGTTGCATTCTTTGTATAAAACTTCAGACCACAGAAATAAGCAATACTTAAAAAGTAAAATCAGACATAGTCTCAGTGACTTTTCAACTTTCTGGGCATCATGCAAAAGATGAGAACCAGAAGAGAGAGAAAAGGGTAAAAAGCTAAGGAGAGTTATAATGTCTTATGTTCAAAACAAACAGAATACACATGTAACATTTATAAATCACACCAAAACATGAAAGACTGCAACCATTGTGGAAACAAATTAGAGCTTCCAAGTCAAAGAAATAAGTAAAGATGAATATCAAGTCAGACAACAAGAAGTAATACATTTCTTGACAGAAGTGTCAATTCTTACATATAAAATATTTTTTTAAAAAAATGGTTAAGCAGCAATAAGACAAGAAAAAGAACAGGTGGTTATAATGGTTACTGTTGGTGAAAAGAAAAAACAACATTGCCAGATGGTTTGCTAGATGAGTTGTATGTAAGACATAGGAGATACCCCGATAAGAGCTATTCTGTTCCTATCAGTTCCGGTAAGGAGCCAGCTAAAGTACACCATCCTACATAAAGTATTAAATTTTAAGATACAAAACCAGGGCACGTCCACAAAAGTATGACCTATAAAGAAGAGTTAGGATGATCAGATTAGTTTCGTGTAGAAAAGTTACTATCCTTTTCATCCACAAGGACAAATAAGCACCCAATAGAAGCTGTGTACTCAAACTGGAAGAGCCTTCACTGGGTGTGCTTAAGAATGAGCAAGACAACTAATCGTAAGGGATGGCATAATTACACCTGACATTTACTTAAGAATGGGGGGACGAAATGGACAGATACAACAAAAATATCCTTAAAAATCCATTCCAGGCATTTTTTTTGTAGGATTTCTAAAAGGTTTACATAGAAATCCTATTTACTTTGGCGTTTCTGTTGGTTGATGATGGGCTTTTTGAAGGCAGGGGGAGACATTGCATCTTGGGTCAGTATCTGTAATTAAAGGATTTATTTTTATGCTTCAGAAAGACATAGTTTGTTTGAAACCCACTCAGTTAAAAACTCAGCTGAAGCATTAAATATGCCTGAATTATTTTTCTTTCATTGTTACTGTTAGTTAACCAGTGATCATTAAGAGGGCAGGGATAAAGGTCAGTATCACTTTAAAAAAAAAGTTTTTAGGAGAAGCTTATATACATAAAGCAAAAAGCATGAAAATAAGAAAGAAACAGTATAGAAACAAAGGCAGAAGGACCATGATTTTGAAGGCAAGTCTGAATTACACATGGAGTCAGGATGATGGTATGGAGCCTCAAAAAAAATAATAATGAATTAATAAGTGCCATATTTGGGAGTACTCCCTCTTGAACTTACCAGTTTCCTAAGCCTACTGTTTTTCAGAAATCTGAGAAAAAGTATCTCCCTCCTTCCCTGTCCATTAACTACCCTGTATACTATTGTGCTTTTCTTCCCAGTTACGCACCAGCACAGCAAGAGTATTAAGAAAGGAACATTGAGTCAGTTCTAAACAATACTTCCTGCCTATAGCTCTTACCTAGCAATGAGTAGAAGACCTACTTGAATAAGTAGCTAAAAATCAACCAGATGTTTTCCAGATTCAGAAGGCTCTCTTTTAGAAAAAGAAAAGAGCACAGCAACAGGCACTTTTTAAATGCACATATGACTGCTTGGTAGCAGTATTAATTTGGGTTATAGGAACTACCTGATTGAATAAGGATAGCCTTACCGTAAACTTTTACTATACTTTTTAGCTGCCACTGCCCAATTTTGCGATTTGAAGAAAGTATTTCCTATATTCTTTATGTCTTCTGCTATAGCCACAATCTTGTCAACCTAATAAAATAGATGGAAAATATAAAGTATGAATGTACTTACAAAAGAAGTCTTGAATTACTTAATGTATAACAGCAGGATCCCATTTCCATCCTCTTTCAAAGATTATAACATCTCAGAATAAAAATATTCCGATTTTAAACAAATACTAGCTTCAAACCACTCTATAATACTCTCTACGTTATGTAACACAATATGAAAGATGAAATTCCTAATGGGTTTTCTACAGTATAAAGGATGAGAAAATACTAGACACAACATAGCTGTTCAGCTCTTTCCCCTAAATGCCACTGCCCACACAGACCTATATATAAAGGTGTTGACCATTATTCATAGAAAGGAAGACATATTAACAATCAAAATATTCAACCAAGGCTGCCTTATTCCTGAGAAAATTCATCTACTACATCTCAAAACTGTATTAGTCACCTGAACTCTGCACGCTCTCAAACTAGAAGTCGTATCAACACAGTTCTCCTTCTCTCAAAACACTTAAAACATCTATGGAAGGAGAAAAAGAACAATTGCCTGTCTTTATCAAATCCATCATTTCTGTTTCCAGAATGGCACACATTCCAAGTGTTCAGTTACTTTTCCAGTGGCAATAAACAGTTTATAATTACTGCTGTCTATACAACAGTTGTCCTAAGCTCTGTCAAATGTACATATTGCCATTTGTAATACTATATTTACACTTCTACCCTACTAGAAAGGATGACCTTGAAAAAACTGATCACAGCATGAGGCCAATGTCACTGTGGTTTCTGTAGTTAGTTTATATGAACAAGCTAAAAGTTAAAGGAGGCAGGCACCTGCCAACTTCAGTTCTGAACCACAGCAAATGGTATCCAAAAACATTTTCACAAGTTGAAGTGCTTCTCAAGAGCCAGATACAAGGAGTTTCTGGTTTCTAGCTGTATTTATTTTTTTTTCTTACTATTCTATTTCTAATTCTGTGTTTGGAATATACAGGTGCAGCTCCCTTTTTTTTCCCCTCACAAATCACTGATTTACACAGTTTTGTCTATTTCACATTCATGATGAAGTAAAAACCTGCAGAAGTGCTGCTTTCACCAGTCTGCTCCCTAACTCTCAACGACAGGTCTTCCTTCAGTTTGAACAACCTGAAAAGCAAACAACTACTGGGAATTGAGAACAACTAGCTCTGATGTAGTAAAAATCTTATAAAAAGGTTGATCCTTTATTATTTCTAGCAAGTGTGTCAAAATCTTTTTAAGTGTGTATATTTTAAAAGTTGTACAGAAGAAGTGTTTATGTCCAACATTAAGTTAGTCATCTGCAGGATGGAGTTATAGTAATTGCAATTTATCACTACAGCACAAATAAAAGTAAAAAGAAACAAAGAACAGAAAAAAGTGTAATAATTATAAGTAATTGTAGTTTTAGTTATTGGGGAAAAAATCAGCTGCAATTAGCACTGAAAAAAAGAGACAGCAATCCCCTCCCACAGCATTCTCTTTCCTAAAATTGAATGTCACCATTTAAAAAGGACTTAGATCGATTCTTAAGAAAAAAGGCTTTGTGAACATCATCACAGACACCATGTAACTCAGATTACCTACAAGACTTGCATTCTATAAAATAGCTTAAAAGAAAAATACTTACATCTTTCAAGGCTATATCTGAATCTTCAGGAAAATCTGGATGAGCATCTCCGGATCCATCCTGGGGAACAATTCCCCAATCATCTCCTTCCTTTAGTTCCCCACATTCTGCAATGACGCACAACTGAAAAAATAAATAGCAGTACGGCTTATTAAGACAATCAAGACTCCTTATTAAGACAATTAAGACTCCTTGAAATTCAGTAAAAATGCTTTTTCATCTGTTGTTTGGGTGCATTGTTTTCAGAAACCCATCACAACATTAGCCTATCCTCATCAAAAGGCTTTTATCACAGAAGTGTTGCCTTCACTGGAGCAGCATTCCAAGAACACTATACCCACGCTCCATGGAGAGGCTTGGAAGAGGAACTGGCAGCAAGCTGAGCTGCAGCAAAACACAAGACATGTAAGTTTACGATATTAAAGACGGTTCTTTCTTAAACTGACAAGTCTTTTAAAGTTATGGAGGTAGTAATTTTTCAAACAACCCCAAACTGACATGACCTACACACCGATTGCTTTTCCAGAAATATGACAACTTCTGATATAAGATTTGTAAGAATTACACATCACTTGGGGTTGTGATTTCTGCCTTTTAATAGTGTCACCCATTATACACTTCTAACTGTGGAATTCCACCTTCATCCTGATAAAGGCTTCCACCCTCACAGCTGTGTTGAACAATAAATCGTTTGTGTAGGGGAAATTTACAGTAAAAGAACAAAAGCCTCTTAACAAGGATGGTAAAATGGAAATTAACACTGTTAGTAAAAATAACTGGCTAACATTTAATAGTACTAAACATTACACCAAGCATTTAGAAGAATAAACATCATCCCTAAGTGCTCTGGATTTTATTTACCTTAGCAGGATTTTCTCCTTTTACTTCAACATTTTCTAGTATCTTAACTACACCCATTCCTTTGATCACTTGGCCAAACACCACATGTTTCCCATCCAGGTGAGAAGTAGGCACCGTTGTAATAAAGAACTGAGAGCCATTAGTCCCGGGTCCTGCATTTGCCATGCTCAGCAGCCCTGGTTTATCATGCTGCATTGGGGAAAAAAAATCACAAACAACATATAAAAGATCTGTTATAAAACCATACATAAGATTCTGTAAGGCTATTTATATATATAGCAAGGACAGCAATAATGACAACTGGCAACATGACTGAAGAAGGCAAATGCCCAGCTCTTTACTTGCCACCTAGCAGTCTAGCAAGCAGAGCCACATGTGTGACTTGATGCTGTAACACGTCTGCTGCTTGTACACTCAATCCCCTGCACAGCTGCTGAGTTTAGAGAGATCACCTGAGAGACATGTGAAGTTCCTCACAGGATTATTCAAGACCACTGGCCTCAAGAAACAAAGCGAAACACCACTTAAACCAGCTTTAATGTTACACTGTCGAGATGGGTATGTACTGTTAATTTTATATGGGCTACTTGCAAAAAGTATGTTGTAGAACTGTGGGGTTTAGGGGACTGTGGTGTTTATTATTTAAAAGTTGGGGGTTTTTTTTAAACTCTTTCTTTTAAACTCCATTTCCTGGAGACACAGTTTTTATTCTGTTGGGATTTTTAACTGTCTAATTCTTTTGGCTCACACTATCAGGCCACAAACTAACAAAAAATCTGTTAAACAACCCAACATGTGAAGATACTATCTTGTTTCCTGTAAATACTTTTTCCTTCTTTGAAATAAGAATTATCTTGCTTCATCACACAGATTAGTTCATTTTCACTTGTACTGCAAAAATGTACTTTTCATACGTGTTGTGAATCTCTTGTTGTTAAACTGGCATGAGACAGCCATTTAGATATTATTCTCCCCAAGCTGATCCAGTCGTTAAGTGCAAGGAACTGTTTAATGCAAGTCAGTATGTTACACCAAGACACTGGTACATGTCTGAAGTATGCAAACTGTGGTATTCCTAAGAAACTTGATGCTGTGAGGAGGATGGGAGGGGGAAGTGTAACAGCACAAAGGAGACAGAAGCAGAAATTGCTGTGAAGTAGACCTCAGAGCTTGACGAGAGGTTGGTTGGTTTGAGACAACAGTCTTAGAAAGCTGTAGCTAAGTATCTGGTTTGTTCCTATAGTCTCTACCACTTCAAAGAACCTGTTGTTTTGAAAACTATTTTCCCACACAGTGTTTGGATTTCCATGGTGGCAGGGAGAACTCCTTGCCGGAGGTGTTCATCTGGTTATATGGCACAATGAGTCTGAATCTTTCAGCCAGGATTTGGCTCAAGAATTCTGGGAAAAGGTTATAGAGCTGAGAGCTAGAATTGCATCTAGCCAACAGAAAGCTACAGGAATAATCTTGGCTTTGTCTCTTCTGATCTTGAAATTCATCCTGGGAATCAGAGATGGCAAATGACACAGAGGAAGCCTGTGTTCCACAGCAAGAGAAGGCATCTGGTAGCAAGCCTGCAGGAATACAGCAGCCACAAGAAATGCAGCCTCCAAAACAAACATCTAACATTCTGCATTGTAGTTGCTGGCAAGTAAGTTACTCAGAAGGGGTTCCCCCAGAGGAGATTTTTTGCTAATACCCTTTGAGGCTGGTCACTGATTCACTGCCCAAGAGGATGAATAAGACCTGTATATCTTACTTGTTTTGGTTTCTTTTTCCAATTACAACCAAAACCAGACAGCAATGGTTTGCAAACAAAGGGCAAAGGAACAATAAGCTCTGGTGTTGCCTTACACCTGCACATTTACCTTTTGTCTGTAAGTATCTGGAGGACAAGTTGGAAAGTTACAGACTGCAGTCTGGTGGCTCTGATCTTCACATCTACATGCAACCCCATTTTGTTTGGGACCAAGTCTCAACATTAGTCCCATTATGAGAATCTCTACTGATAAACAGAATTGTTGTCACTCATGCATTTTCTTGAAAAACACTGCAGATAGAGTGTCTTTCCCATGATGGTTTCTGCTTGTCATTTTGTAAGCTTATAAAGCAAGTCCAGACAAAATCAGATTCTCTGACAGATTCAAGGCTTGCAAAACTATGCCATAGTAACAACACTGCTTGAGGACTGTGTAAGTTGGGTATTACACAACAGCACAGCCATTAACTGGAGAAGTGACGCCAAAAAAAGCCTACTGGGATTGATCTTACATGGTAAGCTGACTATGGACAAAGTCTTGCAGTTTACTGCAATTTACAGGAAACTGTACAAACGACACAGCTCCAGTGTCCTCAAGTGTCAACAAAAACAACTCTTTGTCCAAGACAGTCGTTTGAGGACACTTTGCAGGACTGCTTTTATTAAGTGCAAGACCCAGTGACCTTCTATGTAGCAGAGGCATTTTAACTCGCACTAAAATCCTACCGTATCTGGCCAACAGATGATGGGAACTGAGCTCCCAGACTCTGTACAGGATCCAACTGAGTTCTTCAACTCATCTTGTCACATTGACAGTTTTTTTATAGCTGAGCAGTCAGAGAAGTATAGAAACGGGGATCATTTGCATTCTATTCATAATTACCTCCAGATCTCACTTGACAATACAACCAAAAACATAATGATGACACAGTCTCCTTCTTCAGGGAGCTAGAGATCCTGTGACAAGGACCAATGCAGAAGAGCAAATTTAAGCAGCAGTGCTATGAGCTCCCCTATAGCAAGTGTCAGACTTCAGAGATATCTCTCACAACTGAAATTAACTGTGTGATGAATGCTGGGGCTACATTTCCAGATATTGCTCCAAACTTGGTAATGGACTTTGCTGCCTGACTAGTGGAGGATTGCCATATTTTCTTTTCCTAAAATACTGTTTGGAGGCAAGCACAACTGCAGTCAGGGGTTTGTTTTAACCAAAGGACAACAGTGTAAGTTTTTTAGTCAGTGTTGTTGAGGAGTCATTCATATGCTATAACATAATAACATGATATGAAAACAGTTAATGCCAATGCTGAGAACTGTTTCACCTATGTGTATTGGCTGTTGTAAGGGGCACTTGCAGAACATGTTATTTATGTTGTTGCCAAGTAGTACTCCCACCCAGGTTCAAGATGCGATACTGACAGTTCGTATGCAGGGGATTTTTTTTCCAGCCACGCAGCCCTTTATGTACAGCTGAGAACACAGATGGGCACTCAGAAAAATTATTATGGTTGCCGCTTTTCTCCAGAACGGCTAAGTCTGCTAGCCAAAACATGTAAGTCACAGTGTACAGGTAATAGTTAAATTTGAAGATCTTAAAATACTGTATAAATTGTAGGCTTAAGGTACACAGACCTGCTGTACAGTATGGTAAAAAGCAGTCTTCTTCCCTTTCTGGAATACCCATTTTTAAAGAAAGGTAAAACAAAAACCCTTTAAAAAAAAGATTGTAAAATACAGAAGCTAAATATTTCTTATTCAAAAGCATTAAAAAAGTCAATCTTATGTCAAAAGATAAACCCTGGAAGCATCCACTGCATTTGATTTTGATGACAAAGAGAAGCCTGAAGAATGGTAACGGATATTTGGATGGTTATGCCTTTGCAAAAGAAACAAGACAAGACACAGGACACATTCTGAGAAAACCGTTGTTCAAAAATTGTACTGTGTGTGAAGCATATGCACCTGCAGTCTTCCTGGTGTCTCTAGATGTTGATTTTGAGGACAAAGACGGTTTTAGAATTTCCTGTCTCGTGGGCAGCACAGCTCCCTCTCTCTTCCCACAGCTGGGCTCGTAAAACTGCTTGTGGGACTGAACTAACGAGTATAGGTTGTTAGTGATGAAATAGTGAGCTCTGACACAGGAGTGGGCATAAGTAATGGGAGGGGTATGAATTTCTGCCATCAAAGCCAGCATCTCTTAAATTACATCCTGAAATCAAGACCTTTGCATTATGCAAAAACTTGCTTTGTTCACAGCACGTTTTTCCAACATTTTGGGTGAAAAAAAGCCATTCCTAAACAGCCTTTTACTTCTCATATAATTGAAAACAACTGTAGTGGGAATATTCTCTCTTTTAAATTTTCCTTTGGATTAATTCTAGAGTCTACCAGGGGTTCCCCACTTCTTAAGAAAGGTATTTCTCACACCTAATCTTATGAAAAAAAGCATAAAATCCATTCAATTTTAACATACTGTATATCCTTCACAGTAATAAAAATTGCCACTCTTTTAAGATAATATCCCTACTTCGAAGAGACCTATAATATTGTTTAAAATTAATTTCTGATGGTGCAGTTAAGACAATTTAAGCTATGTTTTTCTTTCTCTTAATGAGGTTGATTTCATTTTTTATGTATTCATACATGTATTTGTTCTGTATTCAACAGACTTCAAGGACAAACTAGTTTGGGGCTTTTTTGATGCATTCTTTCCACTGCTTAAAAATGTTTGCTTTGACTAAAGACCGCTAATTCTGAAGTTGAAGAAAAATAAAAATCTCTGAAACTTCAAAAACTGAACTAGTATTTTCAATAGAATACCTTATAGTGAAAGTTTTCATCTTCAAATTTTTCACCGTATATACTTTCTCCACCTGTGCCATTTTGGTTTGAGAAATCTCCACCCTGGACCATAAATTCCTTAATAACTGTAAAAGAAAATAATTATAAAGTATAGCAGCAAGGCAGGAAAAGCAAGAAGAAAAACAATTCAGAGGTAAAGAGCAATCCCTGTCACCAGCACCTGCACCTAAATAAAACCAAACCCCATCTTTTATTTATCAAGTGTCCCCTAAGTACTCCTTTTCAGTTAAGTGGACATAACTTGATATTTAAACCTTTACCTGAAATCCATTTCAACCTCTTTACAACTCATTGTGAACTAGTTTTACTATTACTAACTTACTAGTAAATTTATAAGTTACTGTTGTGAATGCATGGTAAGAACATCTAGTCATTAGGAGAATCAAAAAGTAAAAAATGTACTTTCAGTCAAGTTATCCTCTTAAAAAAGTGCTCCAAAATATTATTTAATATTATTTCAAATCCTGATAAGGAAGGACTTCTGTTACCAACAGGAAACAGAGGATTTCATAGGACTTACTTCTGTGGAAAGGACATCCTTTATAATGGAGAGGTTTTCCAGTGGTAGGCCCTGTTCCCTTCTCTCCTGTACATAACGCACGGAAATTTTCAGCAGTTTTAGGTACAACGTCAGCAAACAATTCAAAGACAATGCGTCCAACTGAAATGACAAAGAGAGAATGAATATATTGTTAACTCTCATCCTTGGTGTGGTGACATGTTGAGCATTACAGAGCAAAGGAAGTTAATGTTTCAGACTTGATTATTTTTATTATTATGAAATTTACATTTATTATTATGGAATTTACATTTTGGGGTTGCGCCATGGCAATCGTTCTCAGAGCTACATTAGGTTTTTAGCAAGGTTATTACTAACAATGAATTCCACTACGAAGATTAATTTAGGCGGAATAAAGACAGATTCAGCCAAAAACTTGCCAAAAATGCCAAATGCATTTTCTGCCAAAAAAAAAAAAAAAAAAAGTGCGTGGGAAATCACACGCACATATATTAAAGCCAAATTATCTATTTTAACATGCATACTTATTTTACATATATTTTAACATACATATGTAGTTCAGTCAATCAAAAATAGATACAATTTAAAAATATTATTTTGTGGAGACTTTTATTTGATTAAAAAGGTTATACCAAACATGTACAGCAACCTTACTCCTGATTCTCTTAAACCCCAATTTTAGGAAGCCACAGCAATACTTAACATGCATATGAATAGTGGCTATTTACAGTTAGAGATGCTACAAGCAATCATTAAACCTAAAAATGTACACGCTTTAACTAAGGGATGTGAAACCCGAGTAGCTAACAGATCCTCTAATAGTCGCTAAATGGATTCTGTGTAAAATTCTCATCTTTTCACAGCCTGCCTTCTCGGAGAGCGATTCCTCCCTCCCAGCAGCCACCATCAGTTGCTGCTCTTGTTTTCTCATCAGCCTCACAGCCAATTAGTGATCATAGCTTCACTCGACTGGAAGCTAAATGTAAATATATTAATTCTAATTAATACAGGAATGAAAACAAATTAGACAACTGGAAGCCAATAAAAGGCAAATCATCTTACAGACATTCCTCTTTTATCGAGTAGCAGAACGAAAGAAAGGCAATATCCTGACAAAACGGCAGCACCTCTCTTCACCTACGCAAATTCTGAAGACCTACGCTCTCAAATATTACCCCAGCTTCCACGCTGGTTTTTTTTCTTATTTTGACCGTTTGCCCAGATTTTCAAACAACCTCTGTCAGCACCAGCGAT
>NW_010099286.1:0-22466 GCF_000699245.1 Pterocles gutturalis | reverse complement strand
ATTCTATGATTCTATGATTCTATGAAACCCAGCTCAGGCCAAGGTGAGGCTGAGCCCCTCCACTGACAGGTCAACACACAGCCTGAAGGCTTCTACTGTTAATAGCAAAATTCACATATTCAGTGCATTGCACAAGGATTACACTCTCTCACATTTGCAAGATACTACTAATCAGTATCCTGATAGTATTAGGATGTTATCCTAATCTGTATTTTGTTGAATTTACTCATTCTGCTATGGAAAAATGTTCTGCTGTTATTTTATTCGGAACACTGATTTACAAGTTAGAGAGTAAAGAATCCTGTAAAGTTTCATTCATCCTCAAAGCCCACCTCATCCAATAAGCCAAAAAGTTTTTTTTAATCCTTAACTCTGACATATTTTCAAACTGTCTTCTGTTCTCTTTTCATATCCTTGATTTTTACTCACTTATAAATATACTGTGCTTATTTTTTTTACTGTTTTTTTGCTGGGATAGAGTTAATTCACTTCATAGTACCTTGTATGAGGTGATGTTCTGGATTTGTGCTGAAAACAGTGTTGATACCATATCAGTGCTTTAGTTACTGCTAAGCAGTGCTTACACACAGTCAATGCCTTTTCTACTTCTCACACCTCCCCACCACCAGTGAGTAGGCCGGGGCTGCACAAGAAGTTGGGAGAGGACACAGCTGGGACAGGTGACCCCAACTGACCAAAGGGATATCCCATACCATATGACCTTGTACTCAGCAAGAAGAGCTGCTGCGAAGAAGGAGGAAGTGGAGGAGCATGTGGATTTACATCATGTGTCTTCCCAAGTAACTGTGACACATGATGGAGTCCTGTTTTCCTGGAAACAGCTGAACACCTGCCTGCCAATGGGAAGTAGTGAAGCAGTCGAGGCAAGTCCAAGGACACATACAGGCTGGGTGAAGAATGGATAGAGAGTGGCCCTGAGGAGAAGGACTTGGGGGTGTTGGTTGATGAAAAGCTGAATGTGAGCCATCAGTGTGTGCTTGCAGCCCAGAAAGTGAACCGTGTCCTGGGCTGCATCAAAAGAAGCATGAGCAGCAGGTCAAAGGAGGTGATTCTCCCCCTCTACTCTGCTCTCGTGAGACCCCACCTGGAGTACTGTGTTCAGATGTGGGACCCCCAACATAAAAAAGCCCTGGACCTGTTGAAGAGAGTCCAGAGGAGAGCCACAAAATTAATCAGAGGGGTGGAGCACCTCCCCTATGAGGACAGGCTGAGAGAGTTGGGGTTGTTCATCCTGGAAAAAAGAAGGCTCTGAGAGACCGAATAGCAGCCTTCCCATACTTAGAGGAGGCCTACAGGAAAGATGAGGAAACACTCTTTATAACGGAATGTAGTGATAAGATTGAAGGGTAACAGTTGTAAGCTGAAAGGGGGCAGATTTAGATTAGATACTGGGAAGAAATTATTTACTGTGAGGGTGGTTAGACACTGCAACAGGTTGCCCAGGGAAGCTGTGGATGCCCCATCCCTGGAGGTGTTCAAGGCCAGGGTGGATGAGGCTTCGAGCAACCTGAGCTAGTCGAGGGTGTCCCTGCCCATGGCAGGGGGGGTGGAACTCAATGATCTGTAAGATCCCTTCCAACCCAAACCATTCTGTGATTCTATGATTCTATGATATTCTTTACAGTGGGTTCCTAAATAACAACTGAAAAAAAATTTAAAAAAGGGCCAGATTTTATATTAGTCTATGAGCTACAACAATTAGTTTGTTTTTGTTTTGTTTTTTCTTTTTTAAAAAGAACTCAAAGTGACCCAGCCAGCTAGAATAAAAGGAATTCATACAAAGACTTTGCCTCCTCCAGGGTTTCTCTGCAGATTAGTTCTTGTTTCTGGGCTTGGTTTCTTGGCTAACTGCACAGTCACCCTAGACTCTAGGAAGTTATTTCCAACACCCGTGACTCCTGGCTGTCTGAACCTTACTCCGCTGCAGCAGGCTTCTGCATAAGCTGCAGTCTCTTTTCTCACTGCCTTTTTCCCCTGTGTGCTGCACTGCCATGTGGAGGCTTCTCCCCTAAGTCTGTTCAGTTGTCCACTATGGAAGAAGCAATCTTATTTTGTCTTTTCTTTTTATAAAAGGGACAGAACATATCAAATGAGACCGACAAACAACAGTGATTCTTTTTATTACCTACAGCTTTTAAGTGCTCTGATGGATGGGTTCCATTATTCCATACTACTCATTTTTGTTATTTTTAAATTATGCTACCAGTGTCAGTAACTCTGACTCATTTATAGTCCTCTCTTTTCTACCTGACCTGTGACTGTACGGCCTTATATTCTTCTTTTATTGTCTTACTGCATAGTGTCATTAAATACTTTAATATTTCTAAAAAAATTAGGAAGCTACTGCTGATTACTACAACCACTATTAGTTAACATATGGAAGATGTTTTCTAAAAGGATATTCTCTTAATCTCTCTAAATCTCTTATGCCTGTAAGAGATGTGTGTGTGCATTTGTATACAGAGGCTGCTTTTAAGAGATTCCATTAAACAAGCTGTAAAAGGGCTCTAGTTATTGGTGCAGTCCAACAATGAAGTATGTAGAATGTTACGATCTATTTACGCATTGTGGGGGCATATAATTGTGATTGGAGGCTTACATTTATTAATATTTAATATATTGTGATTTTTTTGACTGTTTTGGACTAAGTAGATAAAATTTTGAAACATTTCTTCTAATGTGAATACACGTTATATGTTTTGGTTATTGGGCTCTAGGTTAAATGCATATAAGCTATAGTTGCTTTTATGTGTCTACTGTGAATGTGCTTGAAGGTTTTCAAGGGATTTTTATTTTCAGAATGCTGACTTATTGTATTTATAAATCTCTGGGAGTCAACATTAAAATGAGAACTGAACTCTTTGAAGTATGTCAAAACTCCCAGGGTCCAACTCCCTCTCCCAGAAGAGTGGTAAAAGGTCTCTCGTATTAATGATTTTTTTCAGAATTAGAAGAATTATTCTGGAAAGTAAATAATCGATCAACAATCATTCTCTGCCTTGCATTGAACTTTCTGCCTATTTGCAGGCAAGATCACCAATATCCAGTATAGAATCCAAATGAACCATGGGTTAAAAGCGATTTGCAAATGATTTAAACTTTAGTTGAAGCTCCTGACCAGAACTACTGTACATAAATAAAATGTATAATCATGAATGTACAGACCAATAATTTTCCACATAGTAATGGACAAAACATGAAAATTCTAAATTGAAGTGACATGGTAAAAGACCTGATGTATTACATTCTTTAATTATACAGTGCTTGCTTAACACCTTACACTTCTAGAAATAATAAATTGAATTGCTTTCATTCAAATGTACTTACAGGAAGTACTGGTCTCTCCAATTGTGTATGCAATTAGCTTTTTTAATATATAGGCTTCAATCAGGCTGTTGTTCCTTTGAAACAATGTAAAAATATTTTCTTAAAATTAAAGGCTGCCTGACAGAAAACTAAAAGAGGCTTTGCTTTCAAATGCTGCTGTCTTATATTTTTGTGACCTTGATTCATTACTATGTGGACAAAGTTAAAGTCAAGATAGTGCTGAAAGGTGTACTATCTGTTAACTTCAGAATGATTAATGCAAGACAAGATATCAGGTATCTCAGAGTTGAGAACCCATTAACTTGGGAGAAAGCTGAAAAGCCAGAGGGAAGAAATAAGTCATAGTAACAAAAGGAGATGAAGAAGCAATGCAGTTCTCTTGACTATAGATTGATATGCTCCTGTAGCCATGCTTAGTGTCAAAAGGAATTTCCAATTACTGCTCATGTACACTCCAGCCTTACGTTTGAACAAACTAGCACAAGCTGACCAGTAAGCACTAAGAGCTGAAGTAAGAGAAAAATAACAAATGCCAGCAGCAAACTAAAGAAAGTATTCTCTAGAATGAGTTCCTAAAAACAGCAAGAAAAGTTCAAATATAGTAAAAATAATGGCAGTAATTTTCCCCATTAACATAGTTTAAAAAAAGGAATTGAACTGTATTTAATAGAATACATGTGTACAATATATATCAATAAAACAGACACTGAATTACTTTTTTTTTTCAAACTCTAGAGTGTTCAATCCAATCCACTCCACATACTGTCAGAAAAAAACTTATAAGCTTACCTTCTGCAAGATTATCCATTGAACAAGAGGAAAATATTTAGAATGGATCAATCTCAACAGCAAATGCATACAATTTGCTTTACACTTCTAACTTCTCTGTGTTTGCAGTGATTTCCATAATTAAAAAAAAAAGAATTCATCACATAGCACAGCATTTCTCTACAGGTACGACCTCCATGTAAGATTTCTTGTGTTAATAAGCATCCACACAAGTTTCTGTATTGTACAACAGTTTAACAGTGTATTAAGGCTTTCTGTATTTTGAGTAAAACTGGTCTGAGGAACAGTTCGATTATGTTTTCTTTTTTATAAAGCAATAGCAACAAAAAAACTTTACTCATACAAGCAAAGCATTCTTCAGTTGTCAAGTGTTGATAAGATGGTGCCTGCTAAGTGATCTGCTACAAACTTAATTGAGTAGAGAGCACCTGATGGTTTTAAAGGCCAACAATAATATTAAGAAACTGTGAAAGTGTAATTTTTGCTATTACACTTATTAAGCTCTTTATTCCTGCAGTGGCACAGGTAACTTTCGGACAAATCGAATTATGAGTGTACACCTACATCCTATATCAACATACAGTAATGGAACAGCTCAAGGTACAGTGATTGGATCTTTTACAGGCAACTCAAAGGAGTGACAAGTCTAAGCACAGAAGGCTGGGTTTGTGGATAAGGAGTGGAAGCAGGAACTGCAGCCTAGAGCGCATGAAAGCTTCAATGTTGGTGGCAGGACTTTGGCAACTAATTTCTCTATCCAAAATTGTGATAAAATACCCTCTAAACAGCTACCACCTAATCATCAAGGCACCCACATTCTATGAGCATCATGATTTCCGTATTCTCTATCTGTCCAACATGCCATATTTAGGTTCGAGTTATCCCAGTTTGATGTGCTCACTGCCTGCCTGCAGTGGTGTAACTGAGGTAACAGAGCTAAATGACATGTATTCGCTTCTAATTGAAGTAACATACACCAAGGACATCAGCTTATCTATTTTTGACACTCTGATGTTACTATACCCATGTTCAGTGAAGATATAAGAATTAGGAGCCTCTCTAAATTCCCCCAAAAGTTTGACAAGCTATACATGTGAAGAGAAATTCTTGCATATCAGTGAGAAAGAATGCACTCCACACCGTGAGAAGCAACAGTTACGGGCAATCACAGTTAATTTTAGTAAAACTGAGGTATACTCACTCACTGTGGAAAAGATTGTATTACTTTCACAAAAGCTTACTGCAGAACACCTGTATGTTTGGTTCACTAAATTTTGTCTTGTGTTTAAAACACAAATATTCAGAAAACATCTTTGTATAGAAATATAATTACAGTGCTCTAATGTTATCAGTGAATGTAAGAGATTACTGTGCAGAGGAACTTAAAAGACTTAATGATTACTAAATGCATATCATTAAATCAAGCCTAATTTGTTGTAAATAATGCAATCACAAAGTACAAAAATGCATTTAAACTTCAACTACAGAAATAGATGCAGTTTGGCTACATTTTGCATAAAACTAAATATAGACTTAAGGCACTTGTTCCTCTTACCCTAGAAAGTCATGGTTAGCTTGCAGCTGCAATTCAGTCCATTCAAAACATACTTTTTTCAGTTCTAAATGTGTATTCATCTACAGAATGCTGTTTGACATGGAGTTTTCAATTTTTTGTAAATGATCACTGAAATAAATCCATAAAATCATGTTGGTCACACTGAAAAATGAGTTTGATACAGATGAGAGTCTATAATCACAAATTATTAAAATGTGTTGGGGACAGATTTTTGCTATGGAAAATGGATTTCAAAATACTTCAGAAAGCAGGATGCAATCCAGTGAAACGTGCATAGTCTACAATTAGATAAGAATACTCATCTATGCAATAACTGGCTAAATAACAGCATTTAGAAAAGAGCTTCATGCTTTTAGAGCACCACAATCAAAAATGTGAATTGATAATTTCTTGCTGTTGCAAAAATTACTTATATATAAATGGAAATGTATTCTCTGTAAATAAAAAGGTATTTTCTGTAACCTGTGAAATGTTTTCACCTCTACTTCTTTTCTTTAGGCATAGTTTCTAATTTGGGGTCGCAAAATCATGGAATCATAGAATTGTTTGGGTTGGAAGAGACCTTTAAAGGTCATCTAGTCCAACCCCCCATGCAAGAAGAAGGGACACCTTCAACCTGATCAGGTTGCTCAAAGTCCCATCCAACCTGACCTTGAAAGTTTCCAGGGATGGGGCATCCACCACCTCTCTGGGCAACCTGTTCCAATGCCTCACAAACCACATTGTAAAAAGTTCTTATATTGATCTTGTCTAAATCTACCCTATTTTAGTTTAAAACCATTACCCCTTCTCTTTTCACCACAGGCCCTACTGAAAAGTCTGTTCCCATCTTTCCTATGAGCTGCCTTTTAGTATTGAAAGGTGGCAATAAGGTCTTCCCGGAGCGTTCTCTTCTCCAGGCTGAACAACCCCAACTCTCTCAGGCTCACAGGATTGATGCGCCAGCCCTCTGCTAATCTTTGTGGTCCACCTCTGGACCAGCTCTAACAGGTCCTAGCTGCCTGATGGATTTTGGATAGAAATTAAAGCAACAATGATACTTTTAAAAGTCCTTAAAGCTCAGAAACTGCCCTTATCACTATGTGGCACTGCTGCAGTTCTGAGCAATGGATACCCATGGAAGGTTTGAAATAACCCAAATTTGTAGAGGTTTCTGCAATTTATACTATCAAATATGAGAAAAGTATACTAATTGACCATAACGGCCTCAAGTTGCGCCAGGGGAGGTTTAGGCTGGATATTAGAAAAAATTTCTTCACTGCAAGAGTGATCAGGCATTGGAACCGGCTGCCCAGGGAAGTGGTGGAGGCACCAACCCTGGAGGGGGTCAAGAAACGTGTAGATGTGGTGCTTAGGGACATGGTTTAGTGAGTTAGGTGGTGTGGGTTGGACTTGATGATCCTTGAGGTCTTTTCCAAACTTAATGATTCTATGATTCTATATTCAGACAAACAATTTGCTCTTTGCTACTCACTTTTTTCAATTAGGTATGTCAATAGATAATTAACAGATAGGAAAATTGGAATGGGATTACACAAGGTCTTCTTGCCATGTTCATATAATTTGAATATATTTTCTAAAGCAGTACTGCACTGTTCCTCTTACTCCTGACTATATTAACTCCTGCAGTGCAGAAAAATAGAAAAAGTGATAAGCAAATGTCATAGTTGAAATTTAGAAATGCTTGGCCAGCGACTCTCAACTGGAAGACTTTAAAGCTGCCCGGATGGGCAAACTAGAGGAAGAAAAATAACAGTATGTGATTACTGACAAATGAGTTCTCTACCTAAGGAACTGGTAGGCCAACAGTTGGTGTTAAAAAGAGGCAGCTAGTTATTTTCGTACTATTAAGGCAATACACTCATTATGATGAAGGAACATAGGAGGTCAGAAAACTATATCTTTACAGTGTCAAGTTGATGGCATGAAAAGACAAACCCTTGACTTCCTATTTAAAGAAAGGACCTAGATAAGCATAGTTTTAAGGAAGAAAACATAATCAGCATCCTACTGAGTTTCAGGTGGTCATCATTAATATAGTACCTCAACAACCTGAGAAGTAAAAATTCTAGATTCATACATAGCCTAGGCATAGCATTTTGCTAGTTATATCACTGTGAGGCAATTTAGAATTCGCAGATGTCATAATTACCAACGTATGATGCAGTTTGCTTGCCAGATCAACCTATAGGGTGCCATATGTCACAAGGTGCATGACAATTGCAATTTAAATACCAGTTGTAACACATTGAAGGATTCAGATTCAACTCCTCAGAAGAACAGAGAAGTTGTTAAAGGAAGCAATTCTTAATGCTGTTTAGCTTTTTAAAAGATCAAATGGAAAATGTCAAATAATCAAGCTATTTGCAAGCACCTGAAAGACAATAAAGATAGCATACAATAGCAAACATAAAAGACAATATGGAGTTGTAAGCTACAAATCTTGTCAAACCAGTCTAGGTTTATGAAGTATAACAAGTATTAAATTTGACAGTGCATTTGACACTGCTTCCCATAAGCAGTTGAAGAAAACATAATCTGGTTCTATCTCAGATTACTGGCTCAGTTCAAAAAACAATAGAAAAAAGAAAGTCAATCATTAGAGAAAGTCCTGTTTAAAGAACAACATGTATCAGAAGTTTAATGAAGATGATTTACAAAGACAATTTGAATGAACTTGAGTTCAACTTCAGAAAAAAAAAAGACTCAGGGATAATGCAGCAGCAATTTTAAAGTAGAAGAAAGATTTCAAGATTTTCCTCCTAAGAAAAATCCTATAATAGCTCTAATGACCAAAAGGAAGTAACCCTTTCCATGGACAGGGCCAGTACGGAGTGCTGCACACTGCTTGGAGGACCATTCAATGCTGCACAATTTGGGGTTACCAGAATCTACAGGGATATAAGATTTTCTATAGTATTTTCTCTTTCTTTATTCCATTATCCCTGATATATATAATTTTAAAGTATCATTTAGCATGATACCTTACAGAGTCTGAGTGCCTTTCTTACTGGGGTCATAACACACCAGCACCTCCTGGTAAAAAATACCTTCATGATAGGAAGTGCTTAAGAAAATGACAAGACGGACACTGACTAGGAATTATATTGTAGTTTTCTTGTGGTAGCATAACAGAAGAAAATATTTTTTCTTATAAGGAATGTTACAGGTATAGCTGATCCTGCACTGGAGAAGAGGGATGGAGTAGATGATACTGGGATGAATGTAATGTTATTCTTCTTTGATTTTTGTAAGTCAGAATGCAAGTCAGACAGCATGCAGTACGTCACAGGAAGTTTTTTGCTTTGTCAAAGGCAAATGCAAGAGGTGATGTGTTTTCTGTTTTTTTTTTTTTTTTAATAATTTCATCAGAACACTGTTATAGTATAAATATGGCATAAAGCTTGAGTAAAATGTAAACACTAGCAAACAAGAAAGCTGCTTACCACAAGTGAAAGTCTTAAAATGCTAATGAAGAAAAGTATAAATCTCAAAAAAATGCAAAATGGTAGCAGATCAAACACCTCTACAGTGGCTTTAAATTATACATGCCCCTATGATGGTGCTATTGCATAACATTTCAGTGGAGATGGTCAACTTCTGTCAATTTACGGAAGAGAAAACCTGAGTCACTGGTGCGAAGTGATTCCAATAGAAAGTAGTGAATTAATTCATTGTTTTGCTTCGCTTGGGTGCGCAGCTTTTGCTTCATCTACTAAACTTTCCTTATCTCAACCCACGAGTTTTCTCACTTTTACCCTTTCTATTCACTCCCCCATTCTGCCAGTGAGGAGTGAGTGAGCAGTTGTGTAGTGCTTTGCTGCCTGCTGGGGATAAACCATAACACCAATCAAGCTGATATGATTTGTACAACAAGGGAAATTTAACAAGAAGTTATTAAGTCAATCCAAAACCTTCAGCACTATCAGCTATCACATTCTCTGAAGCATCAAGAAAAATTTCATAATTCAGAGAAGTTTTCAAATAGATTTATTTTTTTTTCATAATGGGTGAGTGCCCAAGTCCTTGTTTGAAGTGAACTGCTTAGTTCTTTCAGTGACAAAAAAGTTACAATACAATAGCTAGTTCAATAGTACAAATCGCAGGTTGTACTTAGTTGGCATAAAGGGATCTGTATTTGTCAGCATATACATGTGTCCTTGCTTCGGCTGGGACAGAGTTAACTTTCTTCATAGTAGCTGGCAAGAGGCTGTGTATTGGATTTGTGCTGAGAAGAAGGCTGATAACATACCGATGTTTATAGTTGCTGCCAGGACAGTCAAGGACTTTTCAGAGTCTCTGCTGTGCCAGTGTCTGCAGGGGCAGGAGAAGCTGGGAGGGACCACAGCCCCAATTACTAGCCTAGGATTTGATCTTAGGTTTAGGACTGAGACCCAAACTGGGCAGTAGTCTATTCCATATCACGCACGTCATGCCCAGTATATAGGTGAGGATCTGTCCAGAACCACTCTTTCTTGATCTAGGTTGTCTCCCTCTGGGTCACCCCTCTCTCAAGGTTGTCTCAGTCTCTTGGATGCTCAGACTCTTATCTCTATTCTGGGATTGCAGTTTTGGGACTCTCCCTGCTCTGGGACTGTTAGCTGGGAACAGGCTGAGCCTTGGTCATTGGGTGGTGAGAAGTTTCACTGTGTATCACTCATTTTCATATTTGCATTTGTATATATTGCTATTATTATTATTGTTAGTATTAGCATTATTATTTTCAATGTTATTGTGGTTTCGTTATTAAATTGTTCTTATCTCAACCCACGAGTCTCTTTTCTGTTTATCCCTTTGATTCACTCCCATCCCTGGGAGGGAGGAGGGTGAGCAAGCAGCTGCATGGTGTTTGACTGCCAGCGAGTTTTAAACCACAACATGAGAGAGATTTTGTGCTAAATCAAAACTTATATAATTGTGGTATAGGCTGTTCTTTGACAATGATTATGCACGTATTAGGATGGATGTCATATATCGTCACCTCTTTTGATCACAAGAACAAGCAATTATGCCTACACATCAACATAAAAGAAACTAAGGTCCTCACACAGTTTCACAACACTGAAAAGCTAGAAGATGCTGAAAAGTCGGTTAGATCTGTGAGCTACCACTGAATAACTGAAAAATCTGTGGGAGAATTTAGCTCTGTTGACAATATGACTGGTAAGATATTTGTGGATGACAATACAGAAGAATTCAAGTTCTGTTTTGGGACATTAAAAAGTCACCTCTGTATTAAAGAAAATAAATATTTTTAATGGAAGTGTGTTCTATTTGTTTTTCAAAACCAGTATTATGTAATACCTAGAAGTTAAGAAACTTGCAGTCATCAGAATAAACGTCTCAGTCCTTTCCAAGTGACAGAATACGGTCTTGAACACTGAGATCAGCAGCACAGCTGCATGCTTCTTTAAACAGAAATACGCTGGTCCAGGCACCTGTATGTCAGATAACAGACTGCTCAAACCTGTTTTCACTGGCCAGAGAATATATACATAAATGGCTGAAAAGAAGTCTGATGAAGGCACTACATGGACACGCTCAAGATAAATCTTTAGTGGAGTGGCAGCAGTACACTATGGAAAGCTAATCCTAAGGGTAATTGGCTGAGTCGGAGAACCTATATTGATATTGCCAAGGCCTTCAAGTAGAAACTAAATCAAACTGCATGGACAAAAGACACCATCCAAAGTGACTGCAACGAAGAGTACAAAATATTTTTATGGCATTTATATTACCAATTGGCTAAAAAACAGTACCATAAATTACTATGGCTACAAATTACAATGGCTACAAAAATGAGACTCATTTCTCATGAAGAAGCCAAAAGACTGAGTCTTTTCATATTGAATTAGTAATGGTTCTGTAAAAACATTCCTGGAAAGCACAGCTATCTAAAGAAATATAGGAAAGTTTGAGATTCAGGATATTCTGATGGAAGTCTGGCATTGCAAAGCTTTGGGGGGGAGGGGGAATAAAAAGTCTTGTTTTATTCAGAATTAGCAAAACTTACAGGAGTTGTGGCAGAGAAATGTAGACCAAATTAACTAATTTTTGTGGAACAAAGTTTTTTGTGGACTGGTCCCATTTTTATTTTAAAGATACATTTTTTTTATTCTCCTGGAAAAGCCTAGTAACACATATACTGCAATCAAATTAGCTAAGCAACTATAACTACTACCATTTCCACCCAGATGCTGATGGTTTTAAAGTTGGTTTTGTAAGTCTGACCTACTATGTGAAGAAAGCAAAAGATTAATTTGAGAGGATGAAGCCAAGTGAAATAACATATGTTCATGTTAAGAAAATATTTACCTCGTTATCATCTGAGCTGCTGATATGCTATTTTCTTTGGCATACAGTAGACAATAGGCAGTTTGGTGTGAAGGCTTCGAAAGAGAAAATTAACCTAATTACAACTTATGGATACGATACTGAGCCTCTCCTGCCAGGAAATACTAACTTGTTTTACTCCTGTGTACAAGTCAGCAGTGACACCATTGCCTTTTACTTCTTGCGGTTACCATAGCAACTAGACTATCATGCTCACCTTCTGTTATCATTAATTTCTTTCTTTTATATTTTAACTAAGAATCTGCATTTATTTTGTGCTTCTTTAAGAATGAATAATAAACTCTTAAATAATCCTTATTCTACAACAAGTTCTTATATAATCCATGGTTTCTTCTACAGCAGTCTATTACAGTTTTCTTTAGTTGTACAGTTTAGTTTTCTTTTACAGTATTTCTTTCTCTCCAATCATTTTAACTGCCCTTTCAGACTTCTTTTTTCCAATTAGTATTCACTGAGGACTCATATGAGAATGATACTGAGTGAGCTGAATTGATAATATTACAAGGTATTAACAAGGGCACATTATGCTGAAAACGTGATGCTACTTGGTGGCACAAATTTGCATTGGAGGTCCTAAACTAAGTAAAAAATCAAGCCAGAATGAGTAGTTCTTTTCTGCTTGTTTAGCTGCTACACATGCAGCAACTAACAACCTTCTGTTGATAAATATAGGCTGAAGATGCTTCACAGGAATACATGAACTAAAAGAACTTCTGGGACTGTGGAGTCCCACGTCCTCCTGAAAGCACTATGTTGCATATCCACTTTCATAACAATGAACTAACTACACTTTGGGAGAGAGGAGATCCATTTGAATAGGTAGGGAAAAGGTACTATTGCCAGTGGGATGGCTGATTTGGTAAGGAAGGCTGTAAACTAGAAACAAATGTGGGAGGGAGAGAGCTACCAGCAGCCCTGTGAGAGAATGACGGAAGGCTGACAGGCGCCTGAAGTGATATGAGTGAAAGGGAACACAAGACCAGAGAATAGGATCACCTCCAGTATTTGCATGAAAGCAAGGACGTGCCTACAGAGCACTACAATAGAAACAAAGCAACAGACCCTTTTTGGGAAATCAGAACACTGGGGTCCTTCTCTGAAGCACCTGTGCACAAATACACACAGCACGCAGAATAACACGAGGAACTGGAGATCTGTGTGCTGTGGTAGGACTATGACCCCCTTGGCATCACAGACTTGGTGGGGCAGCTTGTATAATGAGTGCTCCAATGGACGAATACAGGCTCTTTAGGAAGGACAAGGAAGACAAGGATGAGGAGTTGCTCTTTATGTGAGAAAATAGCTGGAATGCATGGAGCTTTCAGTTGCATGGCATTCTGTCTTATTCTCTTTCTCCTTTCCTCTTCTGTATGGATTTTGTAAGTCTTATCACACCATTGTGAAATAGTAACATCTGCCTTTTATTGTTGCTCATTAACCATGGATTTGATTTCAAACTATTTTTCTTCTAAAAATGTGCTTGCTTAATGTTAAGAATTTCAAACAGTCTGCTGTTCAGAGTGGCAGTACCTTTACTGACTGTGTCACTTTTATTATTTCCTACAGTATTTGTCCTCTTTCTAGAGTTACTATTAGTTTTAATGTTTGCTTTGCCAGAGTTTGTGAGACTTCAGTATGCTGTCTATACTTAAGTATTCATATCACCTTGTGTTTTTTTTTCTCTCAGTAAGTGCAATTTATAAGTCAGTAAATTAAATGGCAGCACAGGCAGAACTAAAAAGAAATATTACATCTCTATGTTTCTGTCAATATTAACCCAATATATTGCAATGTATGCTTTGTCTTCACCAATCCAACTGCGATTGCTAAATATGAAAAATGACAGTCAAACTACGAGCAACCTCTGTTTGTTGTATTATCTACCTATCTGTCTATTCATCCATCACCCCAGTATCCAATCACTACCATAAAAATGAATAGTGATATATTTTGTGGACTTAATGGAGCCTTTGGCATGTCTCCCATTTCAGGCCCAGTGTTGTTCTGGAGTACAGATCTTTTGTTCTTGGCATTTGCTGTGGTTTACAGTTAACAAAGAATGCCACATTTGAGCTACCTCTCTTTCCTCAGTCTCATTGGCTACCCTAGACTCCCATGCATAACTGGGATTCCTTACACTCAACTTTTGGCTTTTTGCAAAGCATGGCTCTGTTTTTATTTCAACTACTTCCGCTCCTCTTATTTTTCATTATTTTGTCTCTTCTGTTGTTTTCAGTTATTTTTTTCTTTAAATACTGATTATGAAATTTAAAATCTCTTTCTCTGATTCCTCATTTTTATTCAGTGTCTTAGCTGATACCATCTTCTGAGCCTATCTTCCATGAAGTCTCAGTCATTCAGCTCAGTTTTATAGAAACAAATCTCCTTTTCTTGGTTTTTCTTCTTCTGACATTTTTCCACTGCTTTCTTCTGTGGTATCCCTCTCTTCAGAAGTTATACAAAAAGTTATCATTAAGTCTTGCCTCTAAATCCTGTTAGCTCTTCACTGATTATACTTACAATATGAAGGTGAGTGTTGTTCTGGATAACCTAGCTGTACAGGGCTGTTAAGAAAACGCATGCTCTCCCCTGGTCCTATGGAAGGAAGTGGATATGCTCTTGCTGCATTCTACCGCTTGTTACACTTTGTATACATTCTATTAAATAAAGATTATTACAGCTGTGTGCTTTGCAGCTGTAAGAGAAGCAGTATGCACCTTTCCCTTAAAAATATTTTACAGAACTGGCTGCTTCATAGATTAATACTATTGATGATATTCCCTTTCATGATGCATTTAGCAGATGTTGAAACAATGAACTAAAATTAAGTAGAATTACTGTCCAAGTATTTTCTCATCCCCTATTTCCCCATTGGTTTACACAGTTTGACTCATCCCTTTTTTCTTTGCTAATGAAATAAAACCCAGAGAATCCCTCCATCAGATTTTATGCATTTAACTGAGACATACAAGTTAGTAGCTGGCTTTCTGTATGTATCTTTGCTGTCAGCGGAGAGACAGACAATTCTAGGGCAGACCAAGTAACAAAAACTGAATGAATATTATGATTGTGCTATAATCTGAAAAGAACTACATTCAAAATTGTAACAAAAATTGCAGGAGTTAGATATTATTAATAATTAGTTGAGAAAGGGATACGCTTTTAAACACCAGTGTTTCGCCCTGTGAGCTGTTGCAGACTGAAGGGGTATGTAAAAGTGAATAATCAGAAGACTGCAACAGCTGTCCCTGAGAGTTCAAAGCAGAGGCTTTGAAAGTACAGAAATATATCAAAGACTGCAGTGCAATACACACAAATGGCTAATTACTGATATAAAATTGTGTACCAAGCTAATGAAGCTACCCATAACGCATAGCATGGCTCAACGTGCCTTTATAAACTACACAAGACTACATCAAAAAGAACTGATTCTGCAGATGCAATGCTTCAGAATTGGTTTTGCAGAGCTGATCACTCTAGTAACCTATAATGTATTGCTACATATCTAAATATTGTTTTATTGTAATTAAAGGAAATTTTATTTAGTATTTGGTCTGAAGCTTTTCTGACTGTGTTTTATTGGTCTGGTTACCCATATTTAATGACTGCCTATTTAAACTAGCTATAACTTTTGAGTTAAGTAGACTCAAAATTATGCAGCAAATTCTACCTTCTTCAAACGAAGTACAAGCATCCGGGGATTTTTTCATCTGTCATTGTCTTTTCTCAGTATACCAAAAAAATAAATACTTGGTGCCCTCCTGAGTATTGTTGCCTTCATGGTGCAACAGACAAAGACTTTACAGCTCCTTGGGTTATTACAAGGAAACTATATTATATTCAGAGGTAGCCTTTCTGTTCATGTTTTGGGTCCTCACTCCTGACAGAACAAGGAGACTTATAAGGTGTTTTTTGCTTGATTGGTTTGGTTTTTAGTTTGAAATAATGTTTAAGTAAATAGGTTCTATTACACTGTAGCAAATACACACTTTTGCAAAAAACATGTAAGTGTCTTCAGGTCCACGCCTAGCATATGAGCTCATTTCACTGAAATAATAGATAAGTGTAATGCCTAACTTCAGAAAGGAAAGAAAACAAAAGAGAAAACAAAGGATTATAGATGAGTCAATTTACTATCAGGCCCCAGAAAAAGTCTGGAACAAAAGACCTAGAAAACTGCAAAGAGATTAGTATATTTGGGGTAGTCTACACTAAGGAAGATAGGACTGAATAGAGCTGTAACTGTCTTCAGGTACATCAAAGACTGTTGCAAATAGGGAAGACAGTTTTGTTTGCTATGCTCAAGTCATAGCATTAAACATAACTTTCCAAAACAGATATTAAATCAGTTGTTAAGAAAACTTTTAACGATGCCAGCAGAACAGAATGGCTCCAGAGATTACGAAGTATCTGTCTTTGGAGATCTTTACGAACATGTGAGAAAAATATTTGTATGAATGTGGTGTTTTAACCCTGGCTAAGGGCAAATGTTCTCCCTGTTGCTTGCTCACTGCCCCTCCTCATCAGGACAGGGCTAGAAAATACCAATACCAGGAATGAGAAGGTTTGTGGGTTGAGATAAGGACAAGCAGGTTGCTTACAAACGACTGCTGTGGGCAAACCAGACTCAATCTGGGCAAAATTAATTTAATTTATGGGTAATTAAAATAGATTTAAGTGGTGAGAAACAAAGACAGACATTAAAACTACACCTTTCCTCTCCCCTTTCCCAGGCCCAACTTCACTCCCCTCCAGACTCCTGTACCCCCCGCAGGAAGGGCCTGCCCCGCCGAGCCAGCCCTCCCCAGGGGCCGCAGGGGAACCTCAGCTCCAGCGCCTGCAGCACCTCCTCCCCTCTTTCTCTGACCTTGGCATTCACAGGGCTGTTTCTCACACATTTTTTTCCTTCATTTCTTTCTGCTGAGCAGCGTTTTGCCCTTTCTTGAACACCTTTTCCCTCAGGCACCCCCACCCTGTCAGCGGGGCTGAGCCGTGCCCTGCGGTGGGGGGGCTGGGGCCGGGCGGGACCGGGCGGGCTGGAGCCGGCTGGAACCGGCTGTGTCCGGCACGGGGCAGCCCCGGCCTCTCCTCTCCTCACAGAGACCCGCCTGCAGCCCCGCTGCCAGCAGCTTGCAACAGACACCCTGTACGAAGATAAACATAGCTAAAGGAAGGGGATGGGTTCTACGTTCCTTTTTGCTATCTCACCCTCTTCTGCTTTTCTATGATAATTTTACGTCTTTTTAAATTATGATGGTACCAAGTAACAGCCTCTTCTTGTGCAAGTATGAAAGCTCTTTCTAACAATAATGTTTTCTTTTCTCCTACTTACATGAGATTGTATTTGCCTATAGTAAAGCTATCGTTCCATCACCTGCAGCACCATTATTCACACTCTTCTAGTTTTAAAGGGTTCACAAATGTTGATTTCATGTTTTCCCTCATACATGGAAACCCATACTGATCAAGGTAGGGACAATAATAACACAAGTTAATGATTTACACCTACATCTGAAATGTCAATCAGTTTTCTTTGCACCTTTTACATCCTGCTATATAACACTTTACAGATGCTGTTATCTTCCAAAGTGTAAATTTAGTACATGTAAGGATTCTTCAAGAACTGTTTTCCAGAAGACCATTTTGATAAGTGTTAATCATGTAGTCATCAAGAGCATTGAGATATTAACCATACTCTTCCACTTATTGCTTTCGAGAACTCTTAGTAATAGTTTATATAATAAAGCCTTTATCAACATGTACCTTTTTAAAATCACATGAATAAAACTATTTACAAACATTTGCTGAAAAATATCACTTAAATATGTAGTTTAGTCCAAACCACACCATCAATGTCAAATGAAATCGCCAGCTCAGTATAGATGATTTATTTTCCACGTTGAAAAAGAAAAAGATATCTTCACTATCAGGATGCAAAACAAGACACAAGAAAAAATTCATGAGATTTTTAGATTATTTAAAGCACAAAACAGTAAATGTGCCTGACCTTATTAGTTATATTAAACCTGGTTTATCGCTTTTGTAAAAAAAAAAAAATTCACAGGTGAAATGTAAAGATAGGAAGCTAACAGGTGTATAATGCTATGCAGTCACAAATAATGAAACTAAGATACTGGAATCATCACCAGTTGTTACATGTGCTGACTTCTTGAGCCACTGGTCTGACTGGGACTGTGAGTTTTTTTAGGAACACAACTTCTTCCTAGGAGTACTGAGGATTGCAAAAGCTACATCATTATACAAATCTTGAGATGTTACAGCATGACAAAGTGAACAACAAAATATTCTGATGAGCAGCTGGGTACCAATAACTTGAGTCATCTTTGATGTCATAGTGACGCCTCTGACAAATTGCCTAATCTTTTCTCCTCACCCTCCCTTCCTCTCTCCCTCCCTCCTTCCCTCTCTTTCTTTCCTCTTTCCTTTTCCTTCCTCCTTCACTCTTCCTCCTTTCTTCCTCCCTCCCTCTTTTCTCTCCCTCCCTTTTCTTATTTCCTTCCTCTCCCATTTTCCCTTCAGCTGGTAACATTCAAGACATATGTACTGAATTTTACCTCACAGATGTATGGTCTATAAAACAAGACAATTGTGTTCTCACCTGGCATGTACATGGATGCTGGCACCTTTTAAAACATCTGCATCATGTGGCATTCATAGTAGGTCACCCATCCCATGACTGTATTAAGCCATGCCCATTCTCAAGGCATATGCTTTGACCACTTTAAAACTGTGGTCACTATTTGTCTAGCTGGGAACTACTTAGAGCTTACGCTGCTGTTGTTCTTATTGACCATAAGGTAGTGTGCCCTCATAATATCTCTGCTGATAACAGGTGGACTTGGCTTATCTAGTCACAATTATGCCTTCCTGAAATGTCAAAGGCTGTTGAGCTGTAATGGGTTTTATATGGCAAGGGTCACAACCTGTATCATATCATCAAGATATATGCATCAGTGCAATTTAAGTGCTAGGACCTGTAGGACAGTGAATATGTCATTAATGGGCCCATCTATTCTTTTGGACTTGCTTTAATCTGTATCAATTATAAATTGGTTTTCAGGAAAATATAAAAAACTTGTCAAATGTTTCCTAAGTCACAAGCATTTCTAGTCTGTTTTTCCATCAAATACAGATAAGAGTCCATGAGTCTTGCTTTTTAGTCCTGATGCCTCCCTAGATTTCTCAAATGCTGTATCCTACTTGGCTCATCCTTCACAGCAAATTTTCCTGTCTGTGTAAGGCTGAACTTTCATGGCTCTTGGATATGACTTGCATCTGTGTTCTCTCATGGATTTTGCAGACTGTAGACAAACTCCGTACCTCAGAGCTTCTGTTACTATATCTGTTGTCACAATATTATGTTTGTATTGCTTAAATAAAAACTACTGTATACCCTGGACTTGACAATATTGAGTTCACTTTTTTCTCTATTCTGAGCAATTATGTGAAGTACTTGAGGAAAATGCAGGTGCATCCTATACAACCCACCTCTGCACTGATCTCCAAGCTTGTTTGAATAGAAATTTGTATTCTTAACATGTCTCCTTAACAATTGTTTCCTACCATAATTCTTTTAAATAGAAAGTGAACTACAATTCCATTCAGATTAAAATGAGTAGACAGATTTGTATGGAAAAAATTGTTATGAACAGCTATGTTAAATATCTGAAGAAAACAATGGGACTGAGACAGTGAAAGAAAAAAACAACTGACTATGCCTTCATATGCATACTAGCTTTGAATATTAGTACAGAAATCCTGGAACACTGAGGCTCTAAAAATCTCCAAATTACTGTGGAATGAAAAGTAACAATTTACGTTATGTTGTTTAAAACACAAACCCTGTGGAAGTGTTTATTTTCTTCCAGAATTTTCACTTTTACTATTGAAGTTGTCTTTACTTAATCCAGAAGCAACAGCAAGACAAGGTGTTTGAATGCACTAAATAGTTGGTTAAATTACTAAGTTGATATAAACTGGAACTTCTGTCTTATAAAAATTTTCACAAGACTTAGGATCTGTCCCTATAAAATAAAAGGCTAACCAAAATAGATTCAGTTTCAGTTTTTGAGCAGGTATCTCACCTGTTTTTACTCCCCAGTGATTATGAAATTAATTATGCAAATAATATTAAGAATTCATAATTCTAATGTTATCCATTTACCTCCCAGAAAGTATGTAAATCCAAGTATTATTTATCCCTAGTTGACATAACAATTGAGAAGAAAAGCTGAAATTTGTCTTATCAATTTAATAAATCTGCATTTCATATGATGTATGTATGTGGAAATACTTCAAAACAGACATAGATTTTAATTTACTGCAGAAAAATTTCAATAGAATTAAGGCAATATTTTTGTAAAATAAAGTTCTTCAGTAAAGCCATAGATTTCTTACTAATTAAAAAAATCTAATTTCATATGCACATCACAGTAGTAATCTTCGATTTCCCTTTAGAGAATCTTTTGTCTTGTTTTTTCTTCAAAAATGATTGTCTGATCCCAGACAAGTGATTCTTTACATTTCTTTCAATATTTCTATCTGCATCCTCTCAGTTTTTAATATAATTTGAGATAGCGAATGGTAAAAAGAAAAGTCTGTTGACAAATGGGATGTAATCCAAAATGAAGGTCTGGAGAACCAAGTAAAGAAACACAATGAAGAAGTAATTACTCCTTCTGTTTGTTTTATCTGAACTCTCACTCACCTATAGAAAGTTTTCTGCAACCATTTTATTCAGAGAAGGAAGAGGCCTTTGCTGTAATTTTATGTCATTCTAGGTGGCATACCCCCTACTTGATTACGTTATACCTTTTTTAAGTAGACTTCAAAGATGATTATTTGTCCTTACCATGATGAATACATATAAAGGATGATTGCATTCCTACTCTTCTTCTTACAAATGAAAAGATACAGAAAGCAAGAGAAAAGACAATTTACGCTTCTGTCCTTTGAATAACAAGGATGGCAAAAACCCAAGTTATTTTGGTCTAGGGTGTCTTTACTGCTTGAATGAGAAAGAATGCCACAGTTATTTTTTTCCAAGTTCAATCTAGGAGGAAGAAAGAAAAAGAAAAGATCCTGGAAATATCTTGGATCTCTCTGAAATCAAACAAAATTCAATTTTATTGTGGTTAGGGTCTAGGAATAAATAGAATCCACAATTAAAACATGTTCTGTGATAATTTTTAAAATTATTAATTTTCCAGCATTTTAAATGAAGGTTTTGTTCCACTTCTTCTCCATGGCCAAAAACTGAGCCCTGGCTTTCTTTAGTTAATTAGTACAGACACAGACTGGGACTCTCCGCAGCCATGTGTTGTGTTATTGACTAAAGCTCACGTGCACTTCAAGAAAAGAAAAGAGCTTCACACAAATGCTATAAGTGTATATGGACATGCAAGTGTATGATTAGACTCAATTACATGCTTTCCTAAGTCTTTTTGCTGGATCAGGGTCATAGGCTACTTTCACACTTCCTTTATATCCCAGTTTTAAATTTTTGTGTTTGGCGCTACAGTTGGAAGAGTCAGAATTCTATTAAAAAGAAAAAATAAAAAAGACAGATGAATAGCGACTTTGGGATAGAAAAAGAAAAGTAATTGCATGCATTACTGTGTGGCCTACAGTGATTTTTTGCCATGAGTTTCAGTCAATAGTTTATATTGCCCACTTGTTCTGAAATGACGCATCACAACTGGATTTGAATTAAGTTTAAAATTGAAATTTCTTATGAAATCAGCCTTACCAAAAAAAAAAAAAAAAAAAGACTTCATATGAATGATCCAAATGCTTCATTTTACAAACACATTAAATATCGCTATAGTAATTATCTTTTTAATACATATACACACAAGACTGATATTTTAACAAGACCTTCAAAGATCTAAGCACATCTAAATGTTCGTAAGTTACAAGAAAGAAAAATAAATTCTCTCTCTAGGTGCAGGTAGCTTTTCTAGTTACCTGCATACAAAAAAACCCTAACAGTTCTAGAAAAAGTTAAACATTGCATTTTTATGTGCAGATAATAAAAGAAAAGGAACTACAAAAAAATCTTACTCATTGAGATTCTGTTAAAATGTATTTTACAAAATGCTTAATTTTTTTAGGAATATAATTTAGGTTGATATATGTCAAGTTGATGTTCCTTTATACATTTATATATAAAGATAATTAATCTTTTTCATAATCAGTCTTTACCTGCTTTCCATGTCCTATAAATTAATACAAGGTAAAGTCTATGGTTTCAGAGATGCTGTCCTTCACTGTAAATGCATTAAAAGAAAACAACAAACAACCAAAAAAACCACCAAACATCATGACTGAACAAGTATAGGACATCAATTACCACATGTGATGGGTTTGCCCTTGGCTG
>NW_010099285.1:0-1781 GCF_000699245.1 Pterocles gutturalis | reverse complement strand
TCCTGGGGAGGTTCCAGTTGGACACAAGAATAAAACTTTTCGTGAGAACAATCAGCCATTGGAACAATCTCCCCAGGGAAGTGGTAGATTCCCCAACATTGGACACTTTTAAGATTCAGCGGGACAGGATGCTGGGCCATCTTGTCTGGACAAGAAAGGTTGGACCAGATGATCCTTGAGGTCCCTTCCAACCTGGTATTCTCTGATGATTCTCCGTGAATGCTGCTCACTGACAGTGCCTGACACCGCCCTTTCTGCTTTGCTTTCTGTGCCCTCACTAATCGTTTTCTTCCACTGGTGATGGAAGGAACTTTGTATTTTGAAGAGTATTGGGGTGGGCTAGGTTATTTTATAACGTGTTTTGAGTTGCAGTGTTGGGGGGGGGGTGGTGTGCTCTTCATCTGTGGTCATTCCTCCTGCCAGGGCTCCCTCCTGTCTGTCACAGGAGGGCCATGTGTCTGCAGCCCTGTAGCATCCTGCTTGTGCCGTCTGCATGGCAAACATTGTGTCTCCACGGTGGTAGGGCCTAAGAGAGTCCCGCAGTGAGATGTCCCTAAAGTAGCTTTTAGGTAGTATGTGCATAGCTGTTGGGAGGCTGCTGCTGGCTCTGTGGTTCTCCAGGCTCAACCTTGCCCTCGTTTTGCAATATACTGTCACCTGAACATCTGCAGCTTTCCTGGACTTTAAGGGCTAGTCTGCTGTGGGGATTGCTAAACTCCTTCTTGGATGCATTAATGTAGCTTTACCTTTGGCAGCAGCAAAGGGAGCTGCCAGAGGTCTTAAGGTCCCCTGCCAGTCTGGAGTAGCTGCCAGCGCTGGAGCTCTGGCAGGGGGATGCTGTGGCAGGGCGAATGCAGGGAATGTCAGTGTGGACACAGCGTGAGTCACACCGGGCAGGGAGTTGGGTAAAGAGTATCCTGACATTGGTAAAACGCCCTTTGAAATCTCCCAGCAAGTTGTCTCCTGTGTTGCTTGGGTCATATGTAAGGAAATGTTGCTGGCTCTTGACTGCTGTGTTTTGTATCCAGACCTGACTGAGCAGCCTGTCAGAGTGTGGGGTCTGTGCTGATGAAGTCGTCTTCTGGAACTGGCAGTCTCTCCTCTGGGTGAAAGATTAAGGCAAAGCACTAGGTAGTGAGAGTCTTAAAAAAGAATGTATTTTCTAAAACCAATCATTTTTGTCACATGTATCTCCATTTTAAGATTTTTTTTTTAATTTACTTTTAGATGTTTGGAATTCATGTGTTGGTTGGACTGAATTAATATGGGAAAAATAATTTTTTAAATTTCATAGCTACTGTCCTTGCCTGTCATCATTGCCTTTGTGAGAAAGTGCCTCTGGAGAGCAGGTGTGTTTCATCAACATTTTGGTTAGATAGCTTGGCTGCAGAACTTTGAAATAAGTACATCTTGGGAGTCCTCAGGTGCTGGGTGCATGCCTTCTCTTTGTTTATTCACCTTTCATAGCCAAAAGTTCTCAGGCCTGGGCCTAACTTTCTCCAGTGAGCATGGGAAGTGGAGAGGGATGTCTCCTTAATAAATGAGAGGGGGAAGGGTGACATGAAACCTTTCAAGCAATGGGGTTGGTGGTGGTGCAGCCCCTGTATTGGCTGAACTTTGGCTGAAGTTTCTTTGTTGGCGCTTTGGAGCTGGGGTTGTTAACGAAAAGTTAGTCCTCGGTTAGTGAGGCGAGTAATCCGTTGTTGTGTTCTTGGCTTCTTATCAGCAAGGAATAGAATTATTGCCTATTTCCAACCAAGATGTTTGAGACAGCCCAAGGC
>NW_010099284.1:6443-64428 GCF_000699245.1 Pterocles gutturalis | reverse complement strand
CGATGGTGTTTGCAACAAATCCCCTCCACTAGAGCTGATCTAGCACTGATGCTAGAGCTAATTCATAAATTTTATTACAAGACTGCCTCTGGAGTACACAGAGACTGTCTTAAAAGACATTATAGGCCAGATGTGATAAGCTGGCATAGCTTCACGCAGTACCATAGATCTGCCTCACACGCCCTTTTTATATAACCAAAACCTGTCAGTATTAAAAACACGTGAATAGAAGTTCAACCAGAGGTACAAATTCCACCGCCAGTAATAATACTCCTATAAAATAAGAGTAGGCAAAAGCTAAATTTGCCTTATATTGATTAACTTCAAATTATCAAAATAGATACTGTCCCAAAAATCAGTTTTACAGTTTATGTAGGATCAGCTTCATTTACTATGGCAGTTTTTGTAGGTAGGTCACTCCTCCCTGGTGATACTCCTCCGGAATCCCATATCCTGTCATTCACTCTCCCATAAAAATCTGCAGTGAGCCCTGCAGATTCAACCCTCATAGGTCTTCCAGCAGCAAGACACGTGGGGGAGCCTGCTCTTTGTTTTGCAAGTTTATGAGTAGGTTCTACACCTTACAGTAAAACTATGGCAAAGCTAAAATTGCAAGTATGAGCACAAAAAATAAGTTGAACTGTCATTTAAAACATGGATTGTAACTTGGAAAAAACATTAAACATCACAGTAACTGAAGCTTGGTAAGAGTTCGGATGACAATGATTTACTTGTGTATTTTACTGTCTTAACTACATCCCTGAGATATAATCTTAGAGATTATGTCCATCTTCTCAGAAAGCAGATAGGAAGCTCATAGCAGTTACTGGTCTTAGTGTTGTAAAAACAGATTCTTCAGGAAGAATACTACAGTGCACTCAGATATTCCACCTCTGTTTCTGTGACAAGTCATTTCCCAGCATGGATGGAGAACCACAGTTGCTTATCTGTCTGCATGCAAGAAACTGAAAGAAACTGCAAAAATGTCATGAGAAATTGAGACTTGATTTATTAGCAGTTCTATTACTCCACAGTTCATTGGAACATCTACATTTTATGGCACCAGCTCAGTTTTTCAGTATTCTTTACTCCTGCCATCAGCCTTGCTTCTACATAAATCTTCCATTTCTCTTTCAGTAAGGGAAGAAGTTGCTACTACAAAGCAGCTGTCAGTCAGAAATACTCATATTCAGATTTTCCCATTTTCTTCTCAAAAATTTAAGATTTTAGTATGTTCAAATTATATCTATTTACTAAACGTACAGAGCCCAGTTTTCAAAGCTTAGGAAAATATAAATGGTCTAGTGAATACACACACAGTGGTAAAAGCAAAAGCAACTATATCTTCTCATGCCAGAAACAGTATTAGTGCATGTTGGTGTATTCCATGGAATTCCACAGAGTTACTGTCTCAAACTTAGTTCTTCAGTTCTTCTAAAATATTGAGACAAATACAGAAAAACATATAAAACAATCTGGCATTGTTCCACAATAGAATAAATTTTTGACCCTTACTGGCCTCTGAAATATAGCCCCTGAAAACCTCGGTTTTGCTGGGATGCCTGCTGTAGCAGCTACCATTATTTGGAGGAAGAGGGGCAGCAGGGAGAGGAGGTCCTCTGTTCTGAAGACATTTCCCTAGTGATAAAGTTGACATAGGGAGAGGAAGAAGCACCTCTCCAGCCAACATGGGTTAGTTCCATGTGGTAGAGTTATACCTCATTACTGCCAGATGGTGTCCTCATGCACCTCCAAAGAACACAGCTGGAAAAACTAGAGGCATCAAAGATGAAATGCCTGTATTAGCAGTTAAACAACTGAAAACAAAAATGTGCTTCTAATCACTTTGCAGCTGGTGAAGCACTTTTTAATGCAGCTACCTCATTCTTAAATGAGCAAGATTGCACAGACTGAACTTTTAGGAAAAGTTAATACAAACAATAAAGCCACTTGCATATTCACGATGGAACAAAAAAATCCATTCTCAATACATTCTATTACACAATTAAAAACCTCTAAACTTAAAGCAGCATGGCACTAACAACACGGCCAATGAAAAACCCTAATCCATATATAATTGCATCCTGCCTTCTCACAAGAATACACAGGAATGCATATGTCCTGCTTACATTTTAACACTATCTTCAAATCAGTTTTCTGTAGAAGACCAACCTGTGTTTATCCTGTTCAGATTTTGATAATTTGTCTTCATAAGATTCTTCTGTACCAGTTAAATTTATCGCATTAAAGATAAATATACAACCTGTAACAGCAGGTTCCACGACCACATTGTACACAGGAGACACACTGTCCATTCATCTGGAGCTTATATTGAATACAAAATGAAGAGTCCTAAATCAAGAGAGTTACAGAGCTGTGTTTGCTGATATCAACACAGCCAAAATTTTGGCTTTCTGGAAAATGCTTCATAGAAAGCATCTGTTTACAGGCTGCTTAGCCAAGGTTACAAGAGAGTGTAATATTGCAGCCCCTAAAAGCCCTGTCATTGTTTCCTTCAGCTGCTACATGTTTGTGAAGCTCCGAAGGCCTTGAAAGGAGCCAGAGCAAAGCCAACAGGTCAGGGCCAGATAAAATTAAGAAAGAATCCGAGGTCAGACCATGAAAGAACTTTTTTTCCCTCCACCCCTCCAGAACAGTGAGTCCACCTCCAGCAGCCTTTCATTCAGTCCTGATAAGAAGAGCCAGCACTGCACAATCTGGATTTCAGACTTTTTAAGTCCTGTTTGGAGAAAGGAAAAGATAAGGAAGCCCGGAGAAAATGGACATTTTACTATCATTTACTGGGGACTCATTAAGTCTGGATACTGAGCATACTTTCCTACCCACTTTGAACATCCCCATTCTCGGCACTTTAAAAGGAAAATATCGATAGAAATAAGGGTACTGGGGGCTTTGTTCTTGTTTCTGAAAGAATTGGTTTTGGACAGAATTTCTAGAGAAAAAAAAAAAAGTTCTGTGGCTTGATGTTCTGAGTCGAGTTAAGCAACTAGAAACCTAGAAACAACTTCTTAAGCTACATCCAATATGGTGACTCTAACAGTTGGGGAAGGGGATAAGAAAAACATTTCTGTTTTATTTTAGCTTACACACAAAATTTAAATAATACTTTTTTCTTTTCAATTAAAGGTATCAAAACCACACTACACTCAGAAGGTTGAAAAAACCTCTGTGACCAAATGTCCATTTTTAATGTAATCTTTTGTGCTGATGGATTTTTTGTGTAACCTACAGGTCCATTGTTGGGTAGTGGTCCGGCTGGATAGCTCATCGGTCTGGTTTGCCAGGGTGACTGCGCTGCCCCCAAGCCCGTCCCTTCAACACAATAAACTCCAGATAATTATTCAAAGAAGAGGCCAGCAGCATGGGCTGCTCTGACATCGGGTCATGGCCTTTGACATCGAATCTGGGGCTAGCCAAAGTCTGCTCCAAGCAACAGAGGTCCAGGGGAATTATTAAGGGGGAAGGGTGGGAAAGGAAGAGCACTGAGAAATACTATCCTTAAAAATGTACTTTTGAAGCAAAGTAATGTAAATACAGCAGAAACTTATTAGGAAAATAAGCAAATACTTTTCAAACACACTAGAGAAAAGGGACAGAGAGAAGCGCATCAAGCCAAACAGTAACATAAAGCTGGGAAGTAGAAGTATAGATTCAGGTCTGTTCCTCTCAAAAGCAGGTATTCCCTTCTCAGATTTTCAGTACTGGACTTTATTTCCCTTTCCTAAAAAAGCCCTTTTACCTTGCTCAAGTACATACAATTAAGCAAATAAACACAGCTTAGCAATCCTGTTCTATTATGGTTTTAAAAATCTTATCCAGGCTCTGAGTATGTAATTACTAAGCATTACTAGCTTCAGATAATAATATTTAATTACGTCTATTTTTAAAGGAGTGTGAATTTCAATTGATCACATATTTTAAATAACAACTTTTTAATATCAGATTAAAATAGTTTGAGAGGTTACAAATCAACAATATTTTACATCTCAAGGGTTTCTTTTTCAATTTAAAGGTAACTTTAAACAGTTAGATGGAACAAAGACTGTCTGTGATACTCATGTTTTCCTTTGCAAACCAAATAACTCAAGTAGAAACTAAGCAATTTGTTCTTTGTACAACATTGTAAAAGTTTATTTTGGTAGAAACTAGAACATATGACATATGTGAATTGATCCAGCTAAACGGTCTGGCTTTCCGCGGCTTTGGATGGCTCTCGCTTATTTGTCTAAATCTGAAAAGGGTCTGTATCCCTTTTGTAGCTTTGTGCTATCCCCTTAGAGGGCCCCAGGACAAACAACACCTCACACCCCCTTGCAGTAAAAACATCACCTCTCCTGCTACCCACCATCAGCAATAGCAGCTTTATACAAAAAAAAAGTGTGGGGGGAGGGCTGGCGGGGCAGGATGAATTCCCAGCATACAGCATTTTGGCCTTTTGGAGACTATGGAAACAAGAGAACTATCTAAATGTCTCTAATCTTTTTAAAAGAAGTGAAGCAAATCTCGAGGATTTCAGGTTTACTCAATTTCCTTCGATCACCGCTATGCCTGCAACGTTTTGAATCAGTCCCTATGGTTCTCTTGCGCTTTAGAGAACTGTTAAATTGCACAAGCAAAAAGCTTCCTTCCAATATTATCCTAACAACACACTCTAAAACTAGCAGACACCCTTATGTTAACTAGCCTGGCTCACCGTTTTCAAAGTGAGCCCTCAAAAGCTAACTTGAAAGCAATACCAGAGGCCTGGACAAACACCTAATTTTGATCTTTTGTGCTCGTCTTTTCTTCTGAGAGACCTTTTCTTTTGTTGCTGCCCAGTGGAAAGCACATAGCTCATTGGTCCTGCTTTGAAAGATGAGAGCACTGCCCCTCAGTCCACCCCTCGGAGCACAATCACTTTAATGGAATTATGTGGAGAGGCCATCTCTGGAAGAAGAAAGGGAGGGAGAGGGGGGAGGGAAAAAGTGTCCTAAGGAGCCAGCAGAGCCTTAATTACCCTCAGTGACTAACACAGAGTGTCCACCGAGAATTCACACAGTGCTCCAAAGAGGATGTGCCACCCCGTACAACAGGTTCCCTTACTTACAGCAACTGACCCACACCTGAGCGACAGAAAACAGTGACTCAAACATTACTGTAGAGAGAGGGTAGGGGGGGAAAAAAAAGAAAGAACCCCACACAAATGCTGCTACAAGTATGCCTCAAAACAGGAGTGTGCTATGAAAGGTTCTTTTCCATAAGATGGAAGAGACTGGAAAGATGATCTCCCCAGGAAAGACCAGCATGTCTGGGTTGCAGATAGGAAGGAAGTTTAGACAATTTGCCTGACCTCCATGCTATGAGGAAAGCCTCCAGAAAATGCAGCTAAACACAATGCAATAAGGACTCTACCAAGTTTGGTTTAACATCTGTTTAGGTACCAAGTTCTATCACATATGCCCTGACTGCCTGACATCCAGCATCACCTTACAAACAACACATTTTTACACAATGACAAAAGCAATCTGTTCACAGTGCTCAAACTTTCCCCTGAAGCTATGAAATAAATTTTCTTTCAGAACCAACATTTTCTGCTGGTCTGTCATGGACTCCCCATGCCATTTTGACCCTTCTGTGCAGCAAAATGAAAACACTATCTATCATTACTTGCACCACAGTGACTTTCTAGGAGGTGCACAGTTTCATTGCAAAAACATCTGTGGTCTGGTGACTCTTCTCAGATCTCAAGCTTTAGGAGTTGTGCTGTTGCAAGCATGACTGCAAGATGCGAAAATTTCAGGTAGGGAAACTAACAATAAGTCTGTCTCTCTCCTCCTTGAGAGGGCAACAAGGAACTGCACTAAAACACATTCAAATTGCTAGATGGAAAGTCAGAACAGGAAAACAAACAGGATACATGCAAGCAGAAACCACCACTGTATTTTTCTTAAGCAAATACTGGCTGCATAGCCTATATCCAGCTGCATCTATAATCAGGGCCCAGACATCAGTGGGACACTGTTATTGCAGGTGTCAAGGGCCATGTGTGCTCCCACTCACACAGCACTCCCTTTTATTTGGCAGACACCAGGTTGTGGTGGTGCACCTACCAGACAGAGAGATACCCAACATACACTCGGTGTCCATGGGCTTGCTGGTGTGTGCAGTTGTGTGAGCACTGAACTATTATTATACAGAGAGTTTGCAGATGTAAATAAAGCAACTGCTTAATGAAGCTCAAAATTTGGCACTCATTTGTTGAATACAAGGTGGAGAGGTAAGGTAACCTAGAAGGCTGACAGGTTTTATAGTGAATTTGCTAAACTGACACATTGGTCATAGACTGACAATTAGTCTGATATACATTTACCACTCCTAATATGACAACTCTCATACTTCATTTGCTGCAGTTAAATCCAGCTCCATTGAACAGGCTTCACATAAAACGCTGGCATCAAGCATCCTTGGTACGCTACTTTTAATGCAAAGTACTAACTGAAAATTCAGCATATATATTTTCCAGTTACACAGGTTAATAAACTAGGAAGCAGGGAAGGCAGCTTCTAGCACTTGTAAGGGTTCAACTCAATTGCCTTAGCTGAGCCGGTAATGTCACCTGAAGTGTGGTGGCAGAAGGGCACAGGTCTATTTCCTCAGCCATGAATGCACTGCAGCATCTCTCCATACACGAACACGTCTGTTACTTTTCCCTCACTATCTTCTTAGATGCCTCATTCTCTACAGCCTCTCTGACTGGTTGCATATCTTTGACATTTAGCAGGGGTATTAATTTTAATTACATTTAGATTATGCTGAACAACCTCCCCAGTGGTTTGGTGCGGCAGTGTTATTTTTAACCTTTACATTTTCATACAGGACATCCTGGACTTCTAAAACATGCCATGAAGAACATTTCCATTTGTAATGATAATAAAAGTATCCAGGACCCTACAACATCCTTGGCTCCGATATGCACCGCTGTTACATTCAATGGCACACTGGCATGAGCTATTCATAATGAGTTTTGTGGTAGGAATTTGCCCAGAAAAGTTTACTAAAAGAACACAGCAAGTGACAGCTTGTCACCAGGCAATGAAGCCCGATATACTAGATACTTACATTACTTCTTGAATGCTTTCAGTGACCTTAATTTTGGTACAAATACCCATCTAGAAGGTCACGAGAATTTGCTTCTCTCTAACAATTATACTAACTTTTCCTCTCCACACCTCATCTCTTTCCAGGCTGGGATTCTGCTCTTCTAAGAAAAAGGCAGCAGCTGTGCAAGTTGATTTTGTTGTTGCTTTTAGTTAAATAGATGTTAATAGTTTATTTCAAGACTTTAATTAGGACTAAATTTCTGGAACAGTATTCTTGAAAGCACTATAGACAGATCTTACAGGTGATGTAAAAGGGGTCAAACATGTGCAATCTGAATTTGGACCGAATATTCTCAGGAGCTCAAATGCTTTACTCAGAGTATGTCTCTGAGTATTAATTACCTTCTACAAAATTGTTGTTTAATGTCCCTACAAAGAAGCATCTAAACAAGAGGAGCTGCCTGAAATCTTTCAGGCTTCGTGAAACTTCTGAAAACCTTTTGCTCTTCTGGCTGATAACGCAGCACCTACCATTTTTTCTACACTTTGGGGTGTCTGGTAAAAACAAAAAGTGTATTTTTCCCCCACTTGGAAATGGGTTACAACATGGTTTTAATGTAAACAGTTCTTACTACAGGTAAATACTACTGTACTTTAAAGGATGCTCGGAATAGTATAGAATAGCAATAACAACATGGAAAAGTAAATTACAGCTTTGCAGAATCTGGAATGGAATTTCAAAGGTTGTGTCCCTTTTTCCAAGAATGCTTTTTATGTGTGTAAAGTATTTTCCCTAGTTACGTACATGGGACTTTGGTCTGGCTTAAATTTTTCCTTCAAAATGTTTTTCTTTTAACTTTTTTTAATAAACAAGATCACTTCTCATGGGAAGCAATGCTATTGTCATCAAAACGTTTGACGACAGACCAGGTGTAATTTAAATCTTTCGCCATACCTGCTGTATTTTTTAATTAGTTTTGTGAAGAACAAGCATTGAATGCATGTCACACATAGTATTAACAAACGGAAAGGCACAGAGTAGAACACTAGGAGACTACTCATAATCAAGGTTATTTTTGTTATCTTTCCTAATGCATTCAAGATTTAAATCCAAGATATATTACTATCTTGATTGAAGAAGGGAGAACAAAATTATCTTGATGTAATTCCTCTGCATACGAAGTTTATACACTTAGAAAATGGAAAGCAGTCTGACTGATTGATTACTTAAGTAACATAAACACACAGCTACTTAACTCTTAGCTAGCTATCTTCCTTTGTACAATTAAAAGGGTTTCCCATCATTAATTCAGTTTTACAAATGCTAAGTTGAGCCTGCCGTTTGACGAGCATTTTAAACCAGCATTAGCAAACTCTGCTGCTGAAAGGAGCCGGCCTGCTTCCCCTCACCCTTCAGCCACTCACTCCTGCCACAACCTTCATTTGCCAAGTTAGCTTTCATTCCGGCCAACTTCCCACCCTGCCCCTGTGCAACCACGGAAGTGTTAATACACGCAGAGAGAGGAGCAGCGCAAATTAGCACAGACAGGTACACAAGGAGTGTGGGGTGCTTTCTTCCAAAAGCACCAGCTTTTGCTGCTTTACTGTACTGCAAGTTGCACTTTGATGAGCTCTGAGAACTAAGTGGCATCCCAAGGTGAGAGAAGGAGGCACTGGCAGAACCACCTCGCCATTCCCAGCTGTGGCCAGCTGGTTAGGACACAACACAGCCACTGTTTCATCTTACGCAGCCTGGTGAAATTGTGAACCTCAAACCTATCCACACAAAAACTCCAATGACAGAACAGCTGTGTTACGAATTTATTAATAAAAGAAGTTTCCCCTCAAGGGGGAGCTGTTATCTAGAAGACAGAATGCAAAGCTGGAAATGTGGAAATTTACAGCTCAGTTCTATCACTGGTTTTGGGGATATCATACACACCCAGTTTAAACCATTCGTACCTGAGCAGCTCCATGAAAATGGCCCTTCTTGTGTTTCAAGCTCCCAATTTGTAAGACGGGGCAGTGAGCACTCATCCACCTGTGAAACTCACTGGAATGGTTACAAAGTGCTGGAGGAACACAGCACGTGTTATTAGCAGAAATAACAAAGGAAAGTGGAAATGTGAATAACTGCCCAAAGTGGACTTCTGTCACACCGCTCCAGGCAGTGTGCTTCAGCCGCCTTGCACAGCAGCGTAAGGGACAACACAGGCGCTGGGGTCCCACAGGGGAGACTCCTCCTGGCTTCAACAAGAGGGGAAGAGGGCCCTTCAGAGGCAGATCTTCCACCAGGGATGCTCAAGCACAAGAGGGAGGTGTAGGCACTGCTGGGCCAGCCAGAGTGTTCCCTGGGCTGGTGCCTGCACTCCGAATCTCGCTAAGCAATTCACTTTTCTGTCCTACACCTTGACTGTGCTTTGGAGCTGTTCTTAGGTGCTTTATTAGGTTGACTGGAAGCATGATCTGGCTGTCACTGCTGAAGGAGAGGGATGATTATCACTGTATATATTACAGGGCTCTTCCAGTCACACCCCATGTATACCTGTCTACTCTGCTTGGATAACGTACAAAGAGTTAATACATCCAATTCCCCTCGAGCAAAGTTTTCCAGCACAAATAACTGGTAGGAAGTGCTACAGCTGGGGTTTTTCCAAGGCAAGCAGTTGTCACCGAGGCAACAAGGACTGATGGGAAACTGAGAGAAATTAGATAAAGGCAGGTGAGAAGCAGTAAGAAGGCAGCCAAAAGACAGGAATAGAGAAAAAAGACCACGTTAGTCCAACATTAACAATTATCATGTAAATAAAAATTAATACACAGGATTAATATAGTAAGAGATATGTTTCTGATGGAGAAGTACTGGACTAGACTAAGACAATCAAGAAGCCAGAAGATGCCCTGTTTCTCTCCCAACAGTTTCTATATACACATGCAAATACAGACACACAGATACAGAGCTAGGCAACAGGCTGTGAGCACATCCCTCCCTGCGTCTTAAATATACAAAGGAGAAAGTGAGGAACTGATGGGTAAATGGACCCAAGGCACAGTACTGCAACACCTACCCATCTTGCCTCTCCCCCGCCATAGACACTGTCCCACCCCACTGCTTCTAAACATCTCCAGTGCAACCACCTTAAAAGCAGCCCTGGGATCTGATGATATACAGACCACATTTTCAAGATGTAGTTGCATACAATATTTTGTGTCTCCTCCTTTGTCTGAACATACAAGTGTGTCAGTTGTACGAAGAGACACAGCACGCACAACTGGATGCACACAAGAGGCAGAAACCTCAAGATTCTAACCGATCTACCAAACAGGATCAAGAATGTAACTTCCCTGCTCCAGCTTCTACAAACATGGACAGTAACAAGTATTTTTGTTTTGTAACAATAACCAGCTGGAGTGTGGGTACAATATTCAGCTATGATAATGGTAAAAACACTGTGGAAGTGAGTATAAATGCTGAATTACACTTTTTATGCAAAACTTACTTCTACTAACTTTCTTCCCAGATGCAAAAAAATCACAGGTTTGGAAGAAAAGTTTCTCAGCAAGAGCTGCTTCTTCCAACACAAGATTGCTTTTTTTCCCCCCTTCCCACATACCCTCCCTTCATTTGCCACAAAAGTGTGATTCCAGGCAGCCTAAAAAAAAAAAACCAAAACCAAAATAAAACCCCACACATTGGCTTTTCCACAATTGCATCTTTTCCCAAAACAGAAAAATGCTTTTGTTAGCAGTAATGCCTTCATGGCAAACAGACAACCAAGGTGTTACTCAAGGCAGGAAAGCTACCAGAAAACATGCTAGCTTAGCTTCAGAAGTGCTAACACAGAATCTGCAAAGAGCCCCTACTATTACCTTTCCCATACAACTATCACAAGTGGTAACATGACCCAAAAAAAGTTAATGAAACAAACCTCAGGAGAAATAAAGTTAACATTTTGATCACAACATCTGGATTGTTGTTAAACAAAGGAAGAAAATAACAATAATAAAAAAACCACAGACGGGAAAAAAATTAAGAAATGTAACTAGCCCTGTACAGCAAATGTTTTCTTCTGTCCACTCTGAAGTCTCTTTCATGTGCTAATGGTGGCATTTTTTTAAACTCTTCCCCTTTGACTTACTCAGACCTTTAAGGACCTCACACATCTAATGGTTCCTCACATTCACCAAGAACAATCAAGAGAGGTCTGGGGGTTGACATGCAGTATGATTAATGGACAATGTTGATTTAATTTCCTATAACAGGAGTTTTCTCTAAGCTTTCTCCAAGGAGCAGTTTCTTTGCAATCCAGGACTTAAGTATTTTACTAATGAAGTCCAATAAATAGCAAATTAAATAATGCTGTCTCCCAGAGACAAATCCTCCCATTTCAGGGGAAAAAAAAAAAAAACACCAAACAAAAAACCACAAAACCAAACCCACCGTATTTAAAGTTCTGTTTAAATGTAAAAAAGATGGTATACCAGGAATGTTGTTGGGGATTTTTTTGTTTGGTTTGGTTTATTTTGTTGTTTTGTTTAATAAACTTCAGCAATTATCTGGTCATCCCTGCCACTATTAAATGTTTTTTCTTTTTCCTCTTTAAACAGGAATACACATTTAACTTAATTTCCACTTCCAAGACATCAGTCTTTATTTACTCTTCACTTTTACATTACAATTATTAAAATATATATTATTACATATTCATTGTAATACTTAGAAATATCTCAAAAGCAACTTAGGGGGGGTTTTACTTAAATAATTTAGAACTTTCTTGATATAGAGAGTGATCAATATGTCCTTTTCATGAAGCAAATTTTAACCTTCAGCTCCAGCAGATGAACAATGAAACACTATTTGCATACATCCTAACTGTTACTCCATCAACATGACACAATTTCCCAACTGAATTCCCACACAGGTTTAGCTTTAAATGGTGGAATTTCTACCCCGAGAACACAACACAACAGAAAGCACTTCCTGCAAGATTCTAATCACTTTCCCACCACTGAAAATTTTACCTTTAAGTGCTTTGAAGAAAACACACTTTGCTTTACCATAGGCTGGCAAATTACCAGAGTAATTTTTTTTTTTTTTGCCAGTGCAAAAAATCTCCCCCTCCTATTTCCAAGGCTTTGTAGCACCCTTGATTCCAGTTCTTCGGGTTGTGACACAATTATTCTGATGTCATGAGGGAAACAGCTGCATCTGACTCACTTATGGGGACAGTTGATAAAGAGACAGAAAGTCTCTCAAAGCCAGGCAACAACCATCCATGCTACTGGAGTTGGCCCATGGAACGTCAGATCTCTCCTGTTGCTTTAGTAAAGCCGGTATCTTTATCCTGTTACCTTTAAAATTGCTACAAGGCATTGTCCCATGAAATAATGAAACTTCCCTCATCCTGACAGCTTCCACTATCTCTTTAGAGAGCCAGGCTTAAGTGGTCTTAGCACTCTATTTTGTTTTTGAAGTACAGTACATTCACTCTTTATTCTGCACTTGGGTATCTCTGTCCCCTTTAAAGAGCCACTAGCACTAGTTAAGATGAGTTACTGCAGAAGTCAAGGCATGTTTAAATGAGGATGGTCAGGACTATTTTCCCAGATAAATGGGTTCAAACTGGAAGAGTTCAGAGTGCATGTTCAAGAAGGTTACATAACAACATATCAGACAATCCTTCCAACACACAATCTACCTGTTTCTGAACGATCTTAACCAAGAGAGCAAGAATGCATCTTTCTGGTCCAAGATTAAGCGCTTAGCATGCAGACACATTAATAATTTTTGATAAGTTTTAGAGACATTCCATGACTCTGCAGTTAATTCAAGGAAAGCCTCGAGATTCCTCTTAGTAAGTGTCTGTCATATGCAACATTTTAATCAACATCAAAATCAGTTCAGCTGCTAATGCAGATGTTACAGATTTCAGTATTCCACCGCCTACAGAAGCTGATTAGTGGCTAAATCTGTAACCTGTTCAACAGCTTGATGGTGTAATTTAAAATTGACAAATACATTAAACATTGATTAAAGCTTTCCATTACAAATTAATTGTACGAAAATAAAATTTACTTTCAAAAACCAAAAACATCCACAGAAGTATCTGTGATGTGACTCAAAAAAAGAATTTATAAATCGAGTTTCTTTCATAGAGGCAAACTTAAATGCTGTCAGAAAGAATACATAACAGAGTAATCTTCCTTTAAGTACAAAAATTAAAGTGAAAATATGCAATTATGAGGCAAATCTCCAACAGTGCACAGTGCAAGAGAAATTATGTCAGAACCACACAAGAAGGAAGGCACTCCATTTTTACAGAGCTGGCACTTGAACTGCACAATAAGCATACAGCATTAGCAGCTGATAGGCAACTGGCCTCTCCTCAGCAAATCTGCTCAGAACAAGCTGATATTTATCTAGGATTCCCACTCAGTTGTGTGTAAGAGCGCTTAAATAAAGCTGAGCCAAAACCACAGTTGCTGTAATGGATGCCATGCCAATAAGCTCCAACAAAGGGCCACATAGTTAAACACAAGCTTCTGCTCAGTAAGAATTCAATTTACAACCTGAGTGAATCAATTTTTCATCTGAACAGAGCAGTTTATTTTTCTTCCGTAAGGGATGCATGAACCAAGTGGGTGAGTCTGCAAATCAGTTTGGGCACCTCATGTCAGTATATTTGCACTGTGCAACCTCCAGATACTCCCTGCTCTCTTGTCCTGGCACACGCTGCACATGGACCAACAAGTACACCATCAGAAACACGGCACAAGACAGTTTGATTCCTTCCCTGCCTCTGCCATGCAACCTAGTTCGTGCACAAGCAAGAACAGTAAATCTGAATCTAGAAGGTGCTCTCTGCTACAAACATATCTAGAGAAATTACTAGCATTGACATAGATTTGAAACAAAACATGATGTGACAGTTTGTAAATCCCAACAACAAAACAGAACAAAAATCAGTTTGATCTCAATTTACACTTAAAGCCTGTAAAATGCAATGTGATTCCTTATATAAAAAAGGTAAAAGCTTATGAAAGAGTCATTTGCTTTGATATTTTGCAGGTAAAAAATGTTACAGGGTAATAAAGCCCCCTCTCTTCTCTCTTTAATCTATGAGGGTTTCTCCCCCCTCCCTTTTTAAACCCTGAAAGAAAAAAAAAAAAGGAAAAAAACGATATTCAGATATGCCACATCTGCATTTGGAAGACAGGCTCATGCAGAGTGGTGACAGGTCTGCCTTTCATGACTATGAAGTAAGGAATGTGCATCTCTTGTTTATCGACGTGTAGTGGACATGCACCATCATCCCAGGACTCGGCAAGAGCCCAGGTTTGTTAAGTACAAACATACAGAAACTGTCATGTCTGTGAAAGAAAAAGAGGTCACAGTCGGCTGAGGAAGAGGTTGCTTTCCAACATGCCTGGTCTGCTTCTAGGGCTTTTGGTTTTATTACTGCACAGTACGGCCAATTCCCCCCTCCTCTCTCTCAGCAAATCCCTTATGTTTTAGCTGATAAGTAGTAGGAGCAAGCCTGTTACACACAATCAGGAGAACTGACAGATAAGAGGTTTAGTTTAAGGATGTAATCAGTGTGAGTAAACACTAGACTGACCCAGCTGTAAACAGTGGAAATAAATGATAATATTTGTCCTGGTCACCTACTGAGCTATTAGACACTTTTCACTATGGAACAATGTAAATATAATGGCTACAGTAGATACAGAATACAGGGCTTTTTTTTTTTTTTTAAACAGAGCTGTACTTTGTTCAAATCAACATTTCATTAACTGTTAATGTCTGATCTGGTATAAAATACCTCAAGCAGAAATTATGTCTGTAATACTAGATTATATTTTATTGAATGGCATTTGAGAACAGCTAACTATGAAATTTAAAAACACCTGAGTGTTATGGGAGAGGAGCTGTGTTTCCTTCACATCATTTAATGAAACTGTAGGAATGCCTGGCTCCTTGAATTTGTATGGGAATCCCAAGCTAAATTTCCAGAGTAACTTATGACCAAAAAAGCAATATCAATTCCCACATACACAATTTTAGACATCCCAGAATTTTCAGATGAGACTACATTTTGACACCAACAAAACCTGGGATAAAACTGAAGTGATAGCTCTAGCTCTCAGAAATAACTACATCAACACACGCAATGCTCTTACAGTATTCCTTCTCAATATTACAGCATTTGCCGTTCTTAATGAGAAAGATGTCATCAAAGCTGCCAAACTTGTTGGTTTTAAAATTTACATTTTTGAGCACATCCACTTGCAATATGGTGCAAACAAAACCACTATGTCATGTCTGACCATCACATCAAACTGCTTTACAAAACCTCAGAAGCACTTTTACAGAATTATTACAAGAGGCACCAGGGTGACATGCATCAGGCAGTTCAACTGGAGAAACTCTTTGCATCGACTCTTCTTACACACTTCTACTCAATTCCTATAGACTGGAGAATCACCTGGTCATCTCTGCTGCCCTGGACTAAAGCTTAGCTATAATCATGGTTGTAATGCAACATAAATAGATCCAGGGGAAATTAAACAACTGAAGGCCAAGTCTCTGGGGGGATACTAAGTGTAGTTGGTAGATGGCTAATTCTTCAGCACCAGCCCCCTTTTCAGAGGAGAGTGCCATGCAGGGTCACAAAATGTGTCTTTGTGTCATTTGGACTTGGACTAATTCTTCACTTGGAAATTTTGTCCCAGTCGGGTGGGGGACAGGAGAAATGCACTTTCCCTGATTTCTCCTCTCTGCAACCTGAAAGAGGTAGGACATAGAAGAGCTTTCAGGCAGGGAAGTTGTTCTGATCAAGAACAGGCTTTTTGGAGTAAATCGCACAAATGAGTCTGAGAGTCTAATAATTTTTCCAAAAGAACTAGATTGAGGCAGGGGAAAATGCCACTGGGTGACGCAGAACTGGAGTACGAGGAGAAACAGGAAGGGCTTGTGCTGCCCCTCATGTTAAACAGCTCAGATGACCCCAGTCAGCACAGAAGAAGCCTTTCCAGAAAGTGAGCTTGCAGCCTCTCCAAGCCTCAGAGGAATCACCAACCAATTTTTTTTTTTTTTTTAAAAGCAGATGCACTCCATTACATGGCCATCAAATCCCTCTGCAGTGTCTGCCCAGTCCCCTGCAGCCTGCAAGTGCCCCAAGCCCTGCGGAGCCAGCAGCTCCCACCCCAGACCCTCCATCCGCACCTCTCCTGGGGAGGGGCCTTCGCCAGGGAAAGGCCAAGGTATGTGGGCTCTGGGCTCCAGGCATTTTCACCAAAGCTAACAGACCAGTTTTTCCATCCCCTAAGGTGTCTGCCTGAAATTTACTGTGATATCATCTTGTACGCAACAGAAACTAAGAGCACCCGAGGTGCGCACATCTCTGCCACAGCCTCCTTGCCTCAGGGTTCTGTGGGTTTAGTGAGACCGTGTGTTAGCCCTGTCACTGGAACCAACCTTCTGAAATCCTGGCTGTGACTACCATGGGTCAAGGTGGAACAGCCCCCAGACACCAACTGCAGAGGGATGAACGAGCAGAGGGAATTCTTGCCTTCCTCCCTCCCTCCAAGCAGAGAAGGCGTTAATGGCCCAAGAACAGGTTGCATTCCCCCATCACCAGCAGCATTCACTTAATTTGTAAAACATATTGCTGTAAAATATAGCGCTGTTACTAGCATGATAAGAACTGAAGAATAAAAAAAAAAAGTCCATAGAGGAAGACTTCCAGGCAGCTTGAAGAACAGCGTTCTTGTGTGAGAGCATCAGAACTGGTCATGCTTTCTTGAGTTTGGTAACCAAGAAACTGAATTTGATTTTATTCTCCCCAGCTGTAGGTTCCAGGATGAGACTCCTGTCAGCATTACAACCTAGTTATGAAGAGTTCCTGGCTCCAATAAACCAGACAAGCCTAAAATGGGTTCTTCTGAGTCACTGCCCATCTTCCATAGGTTCTACCTTCCTGTTGGCCATACAGCTGCAACCACGGCGAGCTGTGCCAGGCAGTCCACCTAGCACAGCACCGAGTACCAGCGACATGGAGGCAGAGATGCTTATGAACATGCTTAAAATACTCTTTGAAAAAAATAATTTGAAGACATGTAAAGGGGAAGATGAGCTTCTCTGGACACTGCCTTTGTTTTAACTTTCAAGCTTTGCCAATCCCTCTCCTGTTGCAAAGTGAGAAGTTTCCCAAACTCTTCCCCCAACAAAACTCACTTCAACTTCTGAACACACATATCCCGGAACATTACAGAAACAGCACCTGTACCAGCACACTCACCAAGCCACACAATGAAAGACTTTGTGTTAGAGTCAGAACTTTCTAGAGGAGGAGGAAGCAAAGGAGGAATTAAAAATAGAGGCAAAAATGCATGGTATGCACCCAAGGGTCTGTTCCTGTGGCAAATTCAAGTGATAATGGAATTTTACACTGGACTAGGAAATGGCGTGCTATTGAAAAATAAATGCCAAGACCTTTAACACAAACAAATGTCTATGTGAAACTGTGGATATTTATTTTGAGAATGGCAGCCCTGACTCTGATCAGATAATTTAATTCTATTTACACGGTGACTACCATGCTAAATAATCCAGTTTAAAAATACACAGAGGTAACTGGGCAGACCTACACTGGAGTAAGAGAAGTCCGTTCTCAAAAAACAAGGTAGGAACCAACAAGAGATTAAAACCTACAGCATTAATATTCATATTGCTATTGCTATATTTTATGTTCAATCATTGTAACCTATTTTACACTAGCATTGTTGATTCTGCTTTACCTATCACACTTGTCCCTCCATCAAGAGTCCTGTAGACATCTGCAAATCATTTACAATAGTTACGTCAATGCGATCAACAACCAATGCAATCAACAGTCTTATAATATCAACGCTAATGTTCTCTTTGATTAGAGAATATTATTAATTCTGATTTTGTGATGCACTTCAATGGCCACAGAATAAGTGAACAGTCTTCTTCAAGTACACAGATCTTGCACAATTGGCATCTGTACCAACATCTGCAGAAAGTGCCATGGAGAGACATGCTCCAAATGTCACTGTCAGTCTATCTGCAGTTTATTAACTATGCAACAGAACAGGGAATGGTGGAGAAGCCTTCAAGTCATGACAAATTAAGACATGAAGAGGGAATGTTCAGAAGCCACATAACTTCAGTAGCGACAGATAATGCATGAGAAACCAGTCCATCTTTGCCACTGGGAAGCACCTAATACTACTAGCATATTCTTGACAAGTAGGAATAACCTTTTCTTTTGACCATGTTATCCAACATATACAAAACCAAAAATCTTCAAACACACATTTCCCCTTCACTTTTCACACTTGCAGTATTCTAGTAATTCCTGTAGCTCATAATGAAGACATTTATTTTAAAGGGGCTGTCAATAAATCAGTAGTTAGTGTCCTCCGGAGAGGCAAATGGATGACAGAACATCAGTTCTCAAAGCCTCTGTCTAGTTCATGAAGATTCTGTTTACCATAGTCACAAAACCTGGAGTGGTGGCTTGCCTTGTTTTATCTCCAATTCTACCAGGTAGGACCACTTCTTAATAAGTAGTATTTTAAATTTGAAATGTATAAGTAAAATAACCTGGTCCAAATTATTTAGATTATTAACAAGAAATAAAAAGAAAAGCAAATCAGTCCCTTCTTCATGTGTGGATGTTGCTATAGTCTCTGTGAGTGTATATATTGTATAGAATTTTACCTGCTATATTCTCCACATGAGCAGCTGCCACAGGCACAAAAAGGTTGGCTGTATACTGTTTTCTAATAAATAATTTAGTGCGCACAAGTATTTTAAACAGGTAGCTTCTCAATGAGCAAATACAGCAGTCAGACAGGCACTGTCACTGTCAGAAGTCGGTGAACTTTCCAGGCTTCAACATAGGTAATCATCTTAGCAGTGGAAAATCACGACCTAATCAAATTTCCTGTGCCAAGCGAGTCTTTTGTAGCTGTAGCAATTAATGCTTTTTTTCTGTAAATGCTACAAAGCAAACAAAAATAAGAAACCAGCAAAGAAACTTACATGGGAAAATTTCCCATATTTGAAATACATTTCAAATAACTCAATACATCCCATTAAAAATAAAGGACTTCTACTGAAGTTATTTGAAAAAACCACTCTTCAGTTGATGGCAGCATAAATTACACATTACGTGAAACATACAGAAATTATGACAATCAGATTATGGGGGATGTATCATGTTTTGGTCACCATATTTAGATACTTAGAATTCTGATAAGGAATAAACACTCATCGTCACATGCACCATGACTGAATAGTTAACTCAAGCACATTAATTATTCCATGCCCACACTTGTAATTCAGTTAACAATGTGACCATGTGAAAGTTGTCATTTTCCAGACTCACTTTGCTTTTGTTTTCTCCTCTGTCTACATGCTTACTGGAAATAAAAACCAATGAAAACACCCAGGTAATATACATTCTAAGATAATTCTGTAAAACAATATTTTAACCTGAGGAGGATTAGTGTACTGAGAAAATCCATATGATGTAGATCACAGAGTTAATAAGTTTGCATGCATCTGAAATTACTGCTTTGTAACTGCATAATGAGAAGACAAAAAGCATTTATGTCCTAGGACACACAGACACCACACCCTTTCAACCCACTGCTCTTTTGTCTCACAGCTCTGTTAACCAGTCAGCTGCTGCCAGATGCTCTGGCTTAAAATGGTCACAGATGGTCAGTTGTCCAGTTAACAGACCAGAATGCTCTCCTCGAATCTCCCCTAAAATAGTATCTTACTGTATGTAGCAGATGAGAATATCTGAGCATGGTCAAGAGGCCATTTGACCTACTTAAGACTGCAGGTCAATTTTGATAATTTACTCAAGATTCATTCTCCACACTAGCCCTAAGTAAACTATCTCAACACACTTCAAACACTAAGTGTAAATCTTATGTTATGTTTGCTGCATTACAGATCACATCTTCTTATGAAAGAAATTCTCAGGCTATATATGGAAACAGAAGCACCTAGAAGGGATGATACCAAGACATCTGGACTAATACACAGCGCCAGAGCTACAGGAGAAATCTGATTCAGATGATCAGTGGGAAGCTTCCCGAGTCCCACTGGAGTCTCTGTGCCCTGATCTTTGTATCCAGTCCTGCAAATATTTATCAGTACTCCTTAAAAATACTAACAGGATAAGAACATGCACAAGGTCTACTTTCTACTATGGTAAGCAAGCAGTGCTTGTTGTGCAGTATAGCTGTGACAAAGGCTACAAGTAACAAAGAAACAGACTAGAAATATCAGAGCAAAATCTGACATTTTGTATTAATCTTTCACTGTTACTAGATCAGGCATAAATACACAAAAGCTGAAAGAACAGAGTATTAAACCGAATATTAAAAAGACATGTCATTTACTAGCAGTATTTACTAAGTATGAGTTCTGTATTTTGTGACAAGTAGTTGGGTGTCTTACTTCCAACTTACACAAGATTTATTTTGGGAGAGGATTACTCCATCAGCAGCATAACTTAAGCTTGCAAAGCTTACTGCTGGGAAAATAGATGGCCAAGCCTCAAGTTGTTGCCTTACAGGTCTAATGACTTAAGCTCTCTATGATGTCCTTTGACTTCACTGTCTTCCAGAACAGTTAAGAAATATTTTATATACTCACCTAAACCACTGACAGTATACTCGAGATCACTGGCATCCAACAGAATTGGTCCATTCTCCTGTTGGCCTTCTTCTTTGTAGTACAGCTTGTACCCTTGAATAGCTGCAGTGTCCTCAGAGTCCTGCTGCCACTGTACTGTAATGGTTGTACAGTTCATTGGCTCCAAACGCAGCTCAGGAGACTTTGGTGCTGGTTTTAGAGAAACATATATAATATTCTTATGTTCTAGAAACAACTAATTTTCATGCAAAAATCTGTGTGCTCATCAGCCCAAAGTTCACTCAAGACTTTGATTCTAGCTCACCTGTGTACTCACATAATTATTCTTTTACTATATGTCTGACTCTCTATAAGCTAATCTAACAACTTAATTTAGGATAAATCAAAATAGAAATATTTTCTAATTCTGCATCTTAATAAATAAATAAATCAAATTTAAAAGGTAGTTATTTTCAAAGAAAAACAAAAACACTCCAAAGACAGTTATAAAACTACCTCCTGTGTTAAAGTGAGCCAGAGTAAATGTGATTAACACTTCACCAAATGCTAAATTCAACAGAGCAGTCAAAACTCAGTGAAATCCAAAGTGGGCGGATGTGGACTACAGCTAAGAAATCAAGTTACAAATTCAAATCTACATCTTTGTCAAGCCATTCATGCAAAGTTGAATGCTCTTCTGCATGACATTATTAAATAATGTAATCCAAAACTCAATTATAACAACTTAAATTAGATAGAAATATCAAGTCAGTTTGCATATTCAAAACATATGTGCATTTTTTTTTGTAATACAGACATACGTGCACGGACTTAGACCCTTTAAGTACCTGTATACTCTGCTCATGCGTAATGTCGCCATCTGCAGAAAGGCTTTTTACACTGAACAACAGTAGGGCTTGGGGTTGTTGCATTTTTGAAATCAAATTATATAGAACAGAGTAAAACTGTGTTATAATTGGAAGAGAGTCTACAAGCTAAAACATTTGAGCAGCTCACAAGCATGAGTTAGTTTCCTGCCTCAATGTCAAAGATGTGAACATCAACATGTGGAAACAATCAAAGACTGACACCAAAAGAATAGATCAGCTTGTCCTTCTCCTGTCACATATAAGGCCTTTCATAAGACAGATTAGTTCCTCTTCAACTTTTGATCCTGAAACTATGTATTAACTGCACTGAATGTATTAAAGGAATCAGGAGTTTCTGCAGCTTATGCACAGAATCATGGTTAGAACACTACTTTCTAGATCACCAGAACAAGAACACGTAAGGAGAAAACCTATTTCCCATCCTTGCACTACCTGTCAGAAAAATTTGTAGCCTTCAGATGAAGCCTGCAATTGACCCCATCTCCAGGCTGCTGGTCAAGTTAAGAATTACCTTTCACGCTTGTAGCCTTGGGAGTCCGGTGGGAAGTCCACAAAGATGCCTCTCCCCAGCCAATCCTTGTGGCAGCAGTGATACGAACCAAGTAGACACTGTCAGGCCTCAGGCCCTCCAGGAGATACTCATCTGAAGTCCCTGGAAGCTCCAAGACTTGGATTTTGGTCTCTGTGCTGAGACGGAAAGACAGACGGTACAGGACCACCTGACCTCTCCTGTATTTTGCAGGAATTGGCAGCCAAGAGATGAGAATATCTGTAGGACTCCTGCTTGTCAAACTGATTTCAGGGGCTCTCAAGGGAACTAAAAAGGAAAAAATAAAGCTTTTGAGCTCAGGGAAAAGAGAGATGGAAAATTCTCATCTGACACCTTAGCCTACGATGAGGTGCCAGTAACATAAGAATAAATAATTCGACAAATTTTGTAGATTTGTTTATTTTAGGGATAACTTGACACTGCTCATACTTCTCACCTTCTGCATGCAGTATAGCCTTCGCAAGCTCCTTTCTGCAAGAACCTCAACATTTTCTTCTCTTATTGCTGCCAGCAGTAATCAAAGGCAATCAGCACCAAACTGACAGTCAAGGTTAGATGCAGCAGCTTAAACCCAGAGTCTAGACAACAACCTGCACTGTTGAAGACTCAGTGCATGTTTTCTTCTGCCAACCATGCAATGAGGGTAGTAACTACCGGCAAAGAGACAGGCAGACAACTGGGAGTGGCAGTGTTCCACACCGCCAAAGCTTAACCTTGTCAGAATTTATTAATCCGTTCTAATGAACTATTTATTGTTGTCATGATGTTCAGATTAGTTAAAACACTGCAGAGAAATAACTTTGTAGGGTCTTTTATGAAATTCTGATTCTACTAACAAGCACATGTGAAGAAAAAAAAATTTTTTTTTTTGGTATAGCAAATTTTTATTCCAAATTTTCCTTCAAAATTTGGAAAAAAAAAATGCAGTGGGTGTGCAGTTTGATTCATGTTTCAGATGTCCAAGAGAGAGTCATAGAGACTAAATCCCAGGCTATCATCAATTTCTCAACACAGGGAGTTCTTGAAAATCTAGAATAGTTATTTACATGATTTAATGAAATGTCTTTCAACCCAGGAAAAGACACCATGCAATATACAAAGTTGCCCTGTCAGAATGTTATTTTATTCTCATTCTTTCATTAGCTGGCTCAGTCTCACATTGTGTGTATCCACAAGTCTCACTGATGTCAATGGAAACTTGGGAATCCTTAAGAGCTGTTAGCACTAGATTGCACACTTCTTCAATGAAAATAAAAATGTTCACCAAAACCAGTGTTATTTGCCTTACCATCTTCAAGGGTGTGCTGAGTCACATGATCTGACATCTGACTGGCTCCCAGAGGCATATAAGCGACAATATAGAAGGTGTAGTTGCTGGCTGGCTCCAAGTCGTCAATAATGTAATGGGTTGTATCATTTCCAATGACCACTTGGTACTCTTCATTATTCAAACCTGGCATGAAACAAGGGTTAGACAAACAAAAATTCCTGACAAGCCCTAAACACGACAGTATGTCAGCTTTACAATCTTAAAGTTATTTCATGTTCTTCCCCAGCCTACCTCTATTTTTTCAACACTACTGAGTAAAAGTTCTTTTATACACAGGAGTAACTGTGTCTTGCTGCGGCGCAGATGATGGTGTTTCAGGATTTTCCTGAATAAGGGATGCTGAATGCAATTCTAAACCCTATTTAGAATTAGTCACAACAAACTGTGCCCAATGTACAGTAACACAACAGACAAGCTCTAATAGCCTTATCATTCATACCAAACTTCTAAATCTATTTGTTTAGAGTCAGGGAGGTTTTTTTCAAAACCTATTTACAGTCTTTCTATAGCAGACTGCAAGGAATGCGAGGGCTCCACTCCATCAAAAACAAAACAAACCCCCCCCCCCCCCCCAAAAAAAAAGAAACAAACAGAAAGAATTTATTCAGCAAAAAGATCTCATTTTAGCCCTGTGAATTGTAGTACATTTGATTGACACTTTTTTTCTTTAATTTGGAGAAAGGCCAATAAGAACAGAGGAGAATGAGCTTCAAAAATGTTTGTCTCCTTAGTGAGTTGTTAAAAAAAAAAAAAAAAAAGAAAGAAAAGAAAAAAATTCTCAGCAATTCACATTAAAATATGCATAGCAATGCATGCAGCAGTCCGTTTCTTTGTTGGGCTTTATTACTATAGAGGAAGGCTATAAAGCAGAATAAGTGTGGTCAAAGCTGCTGTGTTAACGAACAATTCACACCAAGTGCATGTCAACTTAATCAAAACTCTCTAAGAGCCAGCTCCTCCTCTTCACAACTGAATTTATAAACAAAACCAAAGGCAAATTCCACCATTAAGTTTTCCCACATTTATGAATTAACTTGATAGCATTTTAATTAGACAAGATTAGGAGCATCTCACAACAGACTAGTTAATGGCTTGTTAATTAGGAATTGCAAGGCACGATTTCTGACCTGCTAAACAAGATCCTTGAGCTCAAATTAAAAGGACTTGTTCTCTCATTGAATGGATTGCCAGGCCTCATGCAGAGGCCCTAATGAAACAGCCATAATAGAGAACAAGGCTTGCCTTCCACCACAATCAGTGTTCCCTTTGTGTCTTTTCTAAATCACTAACAAGGAATTAACACACTCCAACATGCACGCTCATCAGACTCTTATTCTTCTTGCTACTATGACCCCGACTTGAATGTAAAATATTCTGCTTAAAGAAACAAAACAAAAAAACCCAAAAAACACCTGTTAGTTTCTTCAACTAACTTGATTAAAACACTAACTTTTTTTTTTTTGTAAATAGGAAAGAGGACCTGAAGCTGTTTTTACAGTGAAACATCAGAATACTCAAGTTGTTAAATTAAACAAGGAGTGATGGTATCTTTTGTATTCAAAGCACCTACCACATTTGTGAAGTCTACAGAAAAAACTCTACAAAACTGCAAATGATTAGTGTATTATCCAGTTTTCCTTTCTGTTCAAAGTTTGTGGAATCATAAGCATCAGTACAACCGAGAAGCCTTGGCAAGCACTGCTTGTCTTTTGACATAAAATGCTCTTTACTCACACTGACAAATGTGGTTCCTAACTAACACAAGACAGCGATACATGAACATAAATGCATTAAGTAAAAACTTACACATGAAAATCTTTAAGCAAGTAAGATATAGTCAAGTCAAATACATCTGAGATCATTTTTAACCTTCATTAGGATCTGAAACAAGGTGTGAGGGCAGACTGGGGAAAGACAGGCTGAAAGGAATACTGAAAGCAAAACATTCATACAAACTGTTTATATGAATACACCATTATCCAGAATTCTTACAGAGTAAATAAGGTGTTGACAATGTCAACAGTTATGTCAGCTCCTCTACGGCCTGGTATGGTGTGAATGTCATCAGAAGATTTTCCTTAACATTTAATTTGCATTTCTTTAAATATAGTTGCTTCTTAATTTACATTACAGAGATGGCTGATGTGATACTTTCTCTCAAAGGCTTTTAGGTTTTTAATAATGCCTTTGATATTGGGCAACATCCTCAGAAAGGTTTACACACTGTCAGGCAGAATGCAATTATTTTTAGAGTACAGTCCACTTTTGAGCCTTTTTAAGCTCATCATCTTCTCTACAAAACAAGACAAAAGTTTTATGTCCTGATGCACACATTCTGGTACTATCCAGTCATGTTACTAAAGAAAAATGCATGCACATCACCTACATTTGCATTCCCACCACTGTAATGACTCCTCTTAATACTTAATACTCCCCACTCTCCCTGTGTGGATTTCTTTACTAATGTGAAAGGATGCACAACAGCATTATATTAATTAAAGTAAATATCACAAGACAGTCTGGAAAGATGAAAAAATTGGTATTTGAGAAAACAAGTTTGAATAAATCAGAGGGGTTTTTTTTGGTGGTTGCTTTTGTTTGGTGTTTGGTTTGGTTTTTAAACCAAGACAAGCTACAGTCTCATTTCACAAGATAAAACCTTTGGATAAGCAAGCAAATGAAGCAGGACTGCAAAACTATTTTCCAGAAAACACGTTTTAGAAGATACCTCCTTTCACTACTGTGAAAGAGTGCTTCCTGCACAAATACACACTTCCCTAAGGACAGTTTTCCAGTTTTCTTTGAAGTTACCCGGTCTCTGCTCTCTACACTGGCACTGGACATAAATTACCCAGATAACTTATCTAGTGTGACTTTATTCATATTAGCTTTAAGAGGGGGTTGTGAGCACAATACCTCAGTGACTGAAAGTGTAGGGGGTAATTTCCCGCACCTCTTGTCCTCTTTATCTTTTAAAACTCTTTCCTTCCTTCCTTCAGACTAAATTCTCTTGCATCCTGAAATATCCCACTTGCAAAAGCAAAGGCAGCTACTCCTGCAACAGCATTAGAGCAATTAAGCTGTCCTTCCTGTCCTCTGCTGAGCAGATGGCAGACTGGTATTGCACACAGCGCTGAGCATCTGCAGTCCTGTCCTTGAATAAACCACTTACTGAATAGAAATGGAAAAAGACATCACTCCCAGAAAACAGAGCTGCATTCCAGCCTAGTTTAAGCCATACACCTAACAGTTTTTCAAGTCCTTTGGCAATCACTTTTCCTGCTTATGAAAAATGGCTGTTTCCTATCACCTTAAAGCTTACCTTAACTTAAAGCAATTCCATAATACTAAGGGATTTTAAAATGCTTAGTTACTAATTTTTTTCTATCTATTCCCTTTTATATATGAATTTACATATCATTTCAGAGACTAGGATAAACTATTCATGGCTATTTCAGCATATTTAGAGTTTGAGTATACTTTTCTTATTGTAGGAGACCAAGGAGTGAAAGCAGAGCAGATTTTACCATTCAGACAATATTTTTCCTGAGAAAGAACAGTTAAGCCAATAAAGCATCAATTATTCTACTCCAAAATATATGAAATCCAGTAAAGTCACTAGAATTTGGGGAACTAGACAAAAAAAGCTGTCTCTGGTGAAAAGTTCAACTCTGTAAGCCTCCAGGATTCTGTTGTATGCTCTGAACTCCCCTGCCAACCACACACCCAGAAGAGAGCAGGCAGAAGCTCCTGCCGAGGCCAGAGGGAAACCCAGATAGTAGTACAGGGGCCCCAGGTTTTAAAGCCCATTCCTAACTTCAAAATCTGCTCACTGGAGCAATCGGACAAGAGCGAGTTGGAAGAACACTCAGTCCCACAAATGAGATGATGTGGCAAAAGCCTTTTTCCCCGAGCATGCCTGTGGATTACAATATGCATTTGTACGCCAGTACACTCTGATGATGTTACGAACCACGCACATTTGACAGTCTGTGCAAGGACTTCTTACTACATACAAGTAGTTAAATAGCATTTCAGTCAAACTGCTTACCTTCTGCTTTCATGTAATGCACGGAGTATGCAATCACTTTGTCTGAATTATACAGTGGCCTCTCCCACGCTAGCAGGATCGCTGAGCTTGACATCGTTTCAGCATGGACATTGTACGGTGCACTGGGTCTGTCTTCTGACATAACTACTGTAAGCCTGGCCCTGGAGAGAATAGAGCCTTGGCTATTCTCAGCCATGCACTGATAAATGGCATCGTCTTCAGGAATGATCTGGTTAATGACCAATTTACTGAATCAAAAAGGAAGAAAAAGGGGGAAACAGCTCATACAGTGGAATAAAATTAGCTCTACATAATGCAGCAACAGTTATGTTTGCCTCTGCCTCATGAGTTTAGGATAATTGACTTACATGCCACAAACTTTTCTATTAGAAATAGATACACAGCTGTGAAATTTAGCAACTTGAAGTATTCCTTGAAACCTGCCGTGTTTACATTTATGCCTGCAAAGCCATGCACAGTGAAAACACGCCTGCAAATCTATTCCCCACCTGCAAAAAGCACAACCTCACGGCTGTCATTTCTTAACCAACTCTTTAAAATAAACGGTTCACTATAGCGAAGTAGTGAAATGGAGCTTCAAATAACTAGCGAGATTCTGGTCTCTGCTACGCTACTGTAAATCTAGAGCAACTCTGTGGTGAAACCACTTCAGTTTACCCCCCAGGTAAGGCAGCAATCACAAAAGCTTTGCTGAGGATTTTAGGTATTGACTAATCTGCATTCCTCCTGCCAAGGAAATGTCCATAACTACATTTCATGTCCAATTTCATGTTTACTTGAGTTATATCTTGCTTAGCTATATTTAGCTACTGGAATTTCATCCTTTGGTAGCACATCACTAGCCCAGCTCTCATCCAGCAGTTGTCATCTTACCTGTTGTACATTTTTATTCTACCATTGGAATGTATTCTCCTTCCATTTTTTAACCAGGAAATTTTGGGGGCAGGATTTCCTTCTGCCTGACAAGCAAAACGAGCAGTGCCAGCTCTAGGCCTTGTTAAACTTTCCGGCCATTCCACAAATGAGGGTGGAGCTACAGATAAGTAACAAGGAAAAAAAAAAAAACAAAAATCAAGCCCACACAAATGCAAGGACAGTCAGAATAATAATGGATTTTCCACATGCAAACCTCTCCTCAGGCCACTCAAATACACATATACCCATGTAGAAAGCACGTTCCATGTAAACAAAGCACATTTGTTTGAAGATATATACAGTCTGCACAGATAGCAACATTTCTACACATTTTTGTGCATGCATTATGAATACAAACAAATAAAACTCCAGCCTATGACATACTGCTCACGAAGCATACATTACATGTTTCTACTTTGTTACAGGATTCTTTTCTGTGTTGAAAGCCTGTTTTCCCAGAGCAAACATTGCACCTGGGTATCTCCAAGCAAGTGCAAATGAACTGCTAGTTTATAACTCAAACACTGAGTAGCTGACACTTCTCATCTAAGTCAACAGGCAGAAGAAGGCAGCCACAGTTCTGTGCTCTGCTTCATCTCTGCAGTCTCCCTACAGCCCTTGGTGCATTACGAGAGAAAAATTCAACCAAGTATTAGCACAGCTCAAGACACACAAGCTGTTCAAACACACTGTGGAAGTCAAAGCAGGCTCACCCAGCACCGTGAGAGTTGCCATTGCTACTGTGAAGTTTCGTGTGCCTGGAATAGTGGCTCGGCAGACATACACGCCTGCATGCTGCACCTTCACATCAGAGATCATGAGATTCCCATTTCCGAGGACACGGGTATTGAAGACGTCAATGGACTTATGGTCTATTTGAAAGAGTGGAAGAAGTGTGGTTACAAGGCTGCTTGCATTTGCTTTGCTCTTCACCCCAGTTAACTTAACCATTGAGATGGGCACGTCTCACCCCTGGTAAGTGGTTTATATCTGAAATCCACCTTCACAGCTAAAAAGCTAATGCCATTTTCCCATTATTCTGCCCAACTGTCTTGCACAATGATTCAGTCCATCACTACCAACATCTACATCATCTTTACAAACAGGGATCATCTCTGTCTGAATTACACCGGTGATGAAATTAGTATATTGGATTACCATATATTTTCTTCTATTTTCACAGTAAATGCTCTATGACTGTTCGTTAACTTTTTTCTTACTTGTTTGTCTATAAAAGCCACTGAATCAACCAGGAAATATATGTTTATTTCTCCTACTTTTAGAAACAAAAATGAAAGAAAGCTTTTCATGCTTTTGCAGGTACAGTCCTGACTTTCACATTTAGGTACATGTCAGAATAAAAACAGGTAGTTTTCACAGAAAAATGTGATGCACTGAGGAATGTTGTTATTCTTATTGCATTCCCTCTCTTCTCAGGGGTTTGACTATATACATAGTCCAAATGGCCCATTAACACAAGGTCCAAATCACATTCACATATTGCTTCTAAGAAGAAGAGGAGGAGAAACATTTACAGGATTGTTTCACAGGATGCAACCACTCCATCCCGCCCTAAGTCACCAACTCCGATCCTACTCCGAGTCGCAGGTCGCTGCCGGCACTTTGCCCCCACTGGGCTGGGGGCCACGTGGGACTGACAGCAGAAGTGGGGAGTCCAAAACCTCAGAAACCTCAGGACTTCTTAACAGCACTTCGGAAGTATGCAACTAAAAGCGTTTCACTTATCCTACCCTAACCTACTAATCATTACCTACTACGTGAAGCCTCAGAACAGTAACCTAATTGCTGGAAACCCTTCTTTCCAGTGTCACTTCCTCTCCACAGGCTGAAGGTTGTACGCTGTAATTTTAAGACCTACCTAACCGGCTCCATGAGATGATTGGCTTTGGATTCCCTGTGGCTACACACTCCAGAATGACAGTTTGATGAAGAGATGCCGTAATATTTTGCGGACCAGCTATTATAGATGGCTTGTGAAAAGGCTTCAAGTCTGAGGCTTTGGAGGGGAAAAAAAAAAAAAGTTTGAAAAAAAAAAATCAAAGAAAGTGAGAACAATTAAACAAAACCTCAATTAAATATTAAATAAAACATGACTTTTTTTTAAGGATTCTGAAAATTAAATTTACACCAAAGCCTTATTTCGATAATTGTGGAAACTTACAGTGAACAATATTTTAGTGACAAGATACAAGCAAGCAAAATTATTATCCGGGCAAGTGGTTCACAGGACAGTTACAGCTCTTCAACTCACCTAAGTGTTTTTGCTATAATGTAAAAAAGAATACAATGCCACTGAAAAAAATCTCCCCATGGTGAGTACCTGGAATAACACTCAGCAATGCCTCAGCGCTTTTACGTCTATTGGCTATTGTTGTGGCAACACATCGATAATTCCCAGCATCCTTCTGTTCAACACCGTAGATCTGAAGAACTCCTGTAGGTAGAGCAGTTATCCTGTCACAGAAACAAAAGAAAGAAAAGTAGATGAGCATTCAGTGAACACGATCATGGAATTAACGACTTGATTTACCAACAGCCATTGCTACACTGACTTGGGAACAGCAGGCTGGAGACTCAAAAACATTCTCTCTACATGACTCACCTTCCCACACTTCTGAACTACAGGCAAGATTTCTCCCAGCACCATGATGAAAGCAGAGGAATTTACTTTCAACAAGCAGATCTTTCTCACCCTCCAAAGCAACCATTCCAACTTTGTTCAACCAGCTACTATATTCATACTATTCAGGTCGGCTGATTTTTGGCAACAATTTCCGATATACTGGCATCACTGGTATATGGTGCCCAGAAACCCACCTATGCTTTCAATATTCATGTTTCTCTTTTTACCTTCCTTTGCATGCTAGGTATCTTAGACATGTTCAACAAAAGTTACATGTCAAGAAGGATGGGAGCAGGTTCATCAAATACAATCTGGACAGGGAAGGAATCTAGCAGGGAGCAGGCTGTATGCTTCAAGTTAATCAACTGAAGGGGAGTCCCCCTGGGTAGAATTTCCCTAGCACCAAGTGTTTTAACTCAATTTTCTGTACGTATAATTCTTTATTGGCCCTCTAAAGAAAAACAGGTTCAGCATCAATTCTTCTGTGAAAGCAACCCCGCTAGTTCAACCTATTTCTGTATCCCACAGCAATTCCTTTCCTGGGGATAACTTACATACAAACCTCACCAATAACAATTCATAGGTCACTGATTACTGTGTAGACAGTAGCAGGTGATTCTGGTCTGCGCTCATAACAACTATTTAAAAAGCTAGTTATAGTTATGTTGTTAATTTTAATAGTTGACATACTATACATATGGAAGCTTTTTAATATTGCAAGTATTCAGATTTCTTCTCGTAGCAGCCTCAAAATTATCACAGAAAATAAATGACATTCTAAAATGTGTAACTCTACATACCTGTCCATGACTAAAGGTAAACTTGTTCGATTCACTTCCCATGTCACAGTGGCGGGAGGATTTGCTGTTATTTTACAGGCAAATCGAGCTACTCCACCTTCTTGGACCTCAGTTGAAAGTGGCTGGACTTCAAATGCAGAAATGGCTAAAAACAAGAGAACATCGAATTTAAAGGACTAAAGTGAGGAAAAATTCCTGGCTAAACCAAACTCCAGATCATAGATCAACTTGCGAAAACACTCGGAAATACTGCAAATAGTTCTCTTTTCTACATGCAAAGAAAGGTGGGTCTAATTACCGTGTCAACTTTGCTTGATAGCATTGGTTGAAGGTTTACTTAAAATAACTTTGCTTTAACCTAATTCAATAAAAAAATGTTTCAATGAAAATTAAAATGACACTCTCAAATAGAATTAAGCATACAAAATGACTGGCATGCAGCTGGAAAGCATATCAATTATTAAACCAATGAAGTTCATGTCATTTCAACTAATTTGGGACTGGCCCCAAAATTTCCAAAACAACATTCAGTACCTGACAGTCATATTTTAGTCCTTTAATAATCCTGTTGTACAAGTTCATGTTTGGTAAGAAAAACAAATCAAAAACAAAAAAAATCTCAAAATAAGTTCAGTCATGCAAGAACACTTTCATCTCAACAGTCCAAGCAGTCACCAAGTAGACGCCTGATGCGCAGAGCATCAATATAATTTTGAGCATTTACAACTTAAGGACTTCACAAAATTGAGCCAACTGAAGTGGCAGATCAATAAATACCTTCCAGCTAACAGACACCTAAGAAATCGATCAGTGGTTGGATTTCTTTGCTCAGAAAATAAAAGCCAAAGGGAAATTAATACAAAACCCTCTAATTAATTGCTTAGTTACTGCTACTTACAACATAATTAACAGAAAGAACAACCCTTCAGAGGCACCTCCTTTTGGATAACTCACAACACAAATAATTCCACACCCATTTCCACCCCCTGAAACTGCAGAGGAAACAATCTCTGCATAAACTCAATGGTACTGATTTGTTTTTTTTTAAAAAACAGATTTCAAATAAATTTCTACCCTTGTATAAATTATACAGAAACATGATTTCAATAGATAAATCCATGTTAGTAAATTATCCATCTCTTAACATTCAAGCTTTGTGTTGAAAGAATTCCTCTATTTTCCTTGTTTACTGATTGAAATGGTTTTTTGTCCTATTTACTCTAATGTCTTCTCAATAATGCCCTTCTGCATAGAGGACACATCCAGCACTGATGCACACCAATGCTCCTCCCCTCCATCATTTTAATACTACTGCACAGCATCAACAGAGAAGATTGGCGTGTGAAGAAGTGTGACATCACCTGGCTGCTTTCCCCTCCACACACAAATTAACTCCTAACGTGGGCCTAACTACTGAGATTAAATATTCCTATTACTAGTATACCTATTTCACTTCCCAGGTCAACAATAATTCCTGCAGTAGCATCAGCGCTGCAGGATTGAGCGTTCCTAACCATACCAGCAGAGTGGAAGTGTTGCAGCTGTGTGAACAGACCTCCCAAAGATGGTGATTGACAAGACAACCGAACCGCCTTGTACAGCAAAATCACCTGAAGGCAGTTGCAAACACCTGATGCAAACACCGTGGCCATTGGAAACCACGCCTGGCACCTCAGATATGACTCAGGCTCCCAGGATGCAAGCAGAGATGTGTGACGTATCCATTTTTACGACCTGTCCCATGCTTTAGGCAGCAGGTCCCCACAGCCCCAAGACACTCTGCAGTCGGCTCCCTGCCCACCTGCACCACGGACAGAATTTAACCCAGCTCCCTGTGTTCCACTTTTTGTTTTCCTTCACTTTTGAGCAGTACCAGGTTCAAGAACAAACAAACAAAACCCCACAACTTGCGTAAAGATGTTCACAACAGAAGCCTTCCATTTAAAGCCTGTTAGGGGAGACATTAAAACAGTTCTCTCCTCAAACAGGTTTCCTTTTGATTGCTAAACAATCATCAGAAGAAAAAAAGAGACTTAATAGCATTCTTCATTTATTTACTGAAAGTATGACGTAGCAAACGAGGCAAGTCTGCTTAGCTTTCAAAATAAAATCTGTAGGAATGCAATGAAGGCATAGATAGTAAGAACAACACAAATCAACATAAGGCAAGTTTCAGAGCCATCATGTAGCACAGTCAGTAGCATAAGGAAGGACCATTATAATAAAGCAGAAAGGTAATTATACAGTCTTATTGAAGCAAAGCTCTTACACACCTTTCAAAGGTTCGTCTCCATAGGAACTATAAAATCACACTCAAGATTTTCTCATATTGGTAGGATTATTTAAAGGCATGGAGTGAGACAACAGAAACACCATACTTGGTTTTAATTTATGTATATAAAAAAAATTCTTTATTTCCATGCATCTGCTACATTATAGCTGAAGACAGAAGTGAGACTCTCAAGAACTACAAAAGAAACTGAGGAAAATTAGTATTTCACAGAGCACAAAACATCATAATGATAGCAAGCAAGAATAGATTCAGCTATACTATTTAGAAAATCCAATACAAGTTGTTAATTGAAGCGGCTATTTAAAGAACATTTTTCCACCTGAGCAAGAACAACATATTTCCTCAGCAAATTAATCTTTAAAGATAGCAAAAGTCAGAACTACGCAGAACTGCACCATCTCTTCACAAAAACTCATTAATGTCACTAAATGTGGTTTTAGAAACAAAAAATACCCACTCACCTCTCATCTAAATTTATGCATTGGTTATCAATTCAGCTCAATAGTTTCTCCTTCTGTACGTTGCTTCTTTATGCAAATCTCTGGTTTCTTCTTAATTCTGACTTTATTTGTTCCAGTAAAATTTGTTTTTACAAGTCTATTGCTGTCTCGTGAAACCTGACCTCTTTGTAACAGGCTTGTTTTCACGGCAAGCACTGATACCAGCTCAGAACCCCGAGAACAGGTCATTAAAGCAGTGCTGTTAAGAGGCCAGAGCTCTATAAACTGGATAAGAAACAAAGTCTCAAGAGACATACGTTGTTCCTGAAAACAACCCTGCAAAACGCAATAAATGTAAGTGCCTTTTTATTTGAGTTTTCCCCCCTCTCCTCCAATCTATTTAATAATTTTGTTCTCAGATTTATAGGACAAAGAAAACAATTAATGTTACTCCAAGAAGCTGATGCTTCCACCCTTTCTAACTTGCAATATCCCAAACGCTGCTTACAGAAGAAGAAAACAATAGCTAGAAACTGTATTTACTTTTATAAATACCTGCAATCTATGTGATAGGAACATGTGTTTGTATAGTTACTTTTGAGTAGGAATATGTTTACATTTGATGGCATAAAACACAGTTCTGTCCAATAAAGTTATCTATGCAGGGAGAAATCAGAGCTCAGTTTTGCTGAGTTCCCTTGTTTACCATCAAGGCAAATATCCACAGGCTCAAAAACCAAATGATTTCTTGCTTTCACATGCTGAGTAAGTGTTAGAGAACTACTGCTGGTGTCTCCTGCACATGGATTGAATGCTACCCAGCATGCATACAAAAAAAATTTGTGATTAAGGTAAAAAAAAAGGAAACTTAAGGAGCTCATCCCTCACACCTTTTTTTTTTTTCTTAAATACAGCAGCAGTCCTTCACTCACTTTGATTTGATAAATAATGAGAAACGAAGAAAAACAACACACACACACACACACTTCATTCAGTCCTGAAATGAAGTCCCAAAGCTCATGCAAACACAAGTCCGGGGGACTTTTTCCCTTACATGCTGCACCTCCTACTCGCATGCTGTGTGTCATTAAGTGACTTTCTGAATGAGCTTTCTTAAGAGGCAAAAGAAATTCCAAAAACCTACACGTTTATTATTGCTAAAGCTTGCTGGTTTCACACAGCCGACTCTAGCCCAAGACTTGACTGCAACTGTATAATAAAGAAACCGAAAGAATGGAAGATAAAACCCCTGAACTGAAACTACTCCCTGAACAGAAACAGTGGCACAGAATTGGGTTTCAGCTAACCAGAAAGCAGCAGATATTGGGAAACTCTCCAGCACATGATACTGTCCACTTAAGTGTTTCTCAAGACACAATGGCCACTCAGAGAGATGAGCTGCTCAGGTGGAAAGAAGAAAAGTGCATAATGCCATCTGTAGAACTTACATGTTAACGCTATTGAGGATTACAAAATAGCCCTAAACCCTTCAAATGAAACTAAGATTTTTTTTTTTTCCTTTTTTTTAAATACTCAGGTGAAGAGGTTTCACTTGAGAAAAATAAACTCATAGATTAAAAAAAAAAGCTATGGCTTTTTCCAAAGAAATGGAGTTCAGGACACCACATGACAAATTTAATACTGAATTTTCTCTTCCTGATCTGGTTTTCGTGATGCTCTCTCCCTCTTAAACAGTGTTTAAAAATGCAACAAATATACACGTGTATTAGATTTTAGTACCGAAGCCAACTTGGACATATTTTCCTGGAGTTTAGTCCGATTTCCCAGGAGCAAGGCTTAAAACAGATGATGAATGGAGTTCTACCATGCCTTTCAGCTATATGGACATATATTTCCAAATGGTTTGCTACTCAAATAGCACAGTCTGGATCTGGATTGGGACTAACCTTCACATGAGTACTGACAGATCCAGACATGCGGCAAGACTACAGACATACAGCTATTCTCCCCATTTCTGATGAAGCAGTTGGAGCAGGCAGAGCTGGAGCTGGTGTAAAGTGATCTAATGGGTGGATCTTTGCTGGGTTTCCCAGCAGATAGTAGTACAAATTAAATAACATACTTTGGAGCTCAAGTTCTGCTTAGTACATACAGTTCGGAGGTGAATGCCACACAAATGGAGCAATATAGGTAAAGTTTTTAATAACTGTAAGGGAAAAGGGATTCCTATGAATGGGCATTCTGTACGTGCTGCCACAAGGACAGTGATTTCCTCCATTCACCCGTAAAATTTTAATCATGTTGTTTGACCTAGAATTATCATTTTTAAAATGTGAGGCATAAAAATGAGAGATTTCAGGAGAAAACAGAACCTGACCCGTAAGGAAATATAAAAGAGCTCTGACCTGGTTAGCCCAGGGAAAGGAAACTGAAAAGTGACCGTCCCCCAAATGTACAGAGGAGATATTAGAGAGGACACGGAGCAATGACTCTCATTGATCAGTGAGAACAGAAAAAACAGGAAGAGGTTTTAGCTCTACCAGATAAGTTCAGGTGAGGTTGCTAAAGGGAAATGTATTAACAAGGAGCAGGCAAGTAAGGGAGGTGACACAACTGCTAGTAAAAGGGGTGCCTGGGCTGTCACCTACCTCCCTGAGGGCACTGACACTGCTCCTGCCACTTTCCTCACACCAAATGCTACAGTAATGATCCTTTCACAAAGAAAATCATTTTGCCCTTCAGAAACATGCAGAATCTATTAGTGCTTTGGGTTTTTTCCCCCAGGCAAAACGATAATTCAGAGTAGATTGGTACGAAGAGGCTCTTCCGGTTTCCAGCCCTCCAACTCTCCCCCCACCCTGCCTTCTCTTAGCAGTGTAGTACACTGGACATCAATACGACCTAAAATCTGTGGAGATAATGAAACTAATACAGAAACAGAAGCATATCTAGGAAAGAGGCAGCACCAGAAGCACGCCTTGTTAGAACACAAGTGTCAGTCAGCAAGGACCCCCCAAGGCACGGCAGACACCACTGAACCTCACCTGGAGCCGCTATCGCCGGACAAGGGTTTGCACACTTGCCATTCAAGCGCTGACGCATTTCAGTGCTGTGCCCAGCACTGGGGCCTCCACCATCACAACACGGACCTGCTGGAGCGAGTCCAGAGGAGGCCACAAAGAGGGTCAGAGGCTGGAGCACCTCCTGCATGAGGACAGGCTGAGAGAGTTGGGGTTGTTCAGCTCCAGGGAGACCTTACAGATGCCTTCCAGTACCCTGCATGTATGAGGCCATATCTCAGTTCACAACAGTCTTCACTCCATTAACAAGGAAGCTGGATTTTTCTCTCCCTCAGGTTCCACTCCCTCCCACAACCCCCCCCCCCCCCTTTTTTTTTTACAAGTATCCTTTTCAAGTTTCTTTTCATTAACGCATGTATTACTTAGCAGGACTACCATACTGAACCCTTTCAATGCCTACACAGATATTTTCCACAATGGAGTTTGAGAGGGAACTGAGTTCCGTTGGTAAGAGGAAGTGACATCATCCAGAACACGTGACCCGTTCGAGCAGAAAGGAAAAGTGTCAGTTCATTATGACTGTTATAAAAGAGTGAAAAGACTGGAAGTCAAACAACGTACTGGTAATGGCATTCTTGTAATTTACCTGAGATTTAACTCTTCTGATAAATCGGAAGTGTGGCTTTTTCCCTAAAGCTAGCTGTGATTTTTAATTCCTGACACAGTGGTTGGGAAAATAAGCTTAACTAAAATACACTTTTTCTATATTCTTGCATTTTAAAGAAATAATCTGAAATGGCATAGTTTTGTACTACTATTGCTTAAAACTTCAGTTTAATACACTTATTTTTAATTAATTACCAAAGATATATACAGTGCCAAAAGCGTGATACTTAAACTCAGTTGGAACAAAATAAGCCTCTCTTTTTTTTCAAAAAATCAGAAGCATCACAAAATAAATAAATAAAATAAATAAATCTTACAGGCTGCTGACAAGATGTTAACTCATAATGAAAATTCTGGATTACACTATATCAGGTGCTTAACTTTTTACACTAATTTTAAAATTATATTTTTTTCTCTGTATTAATCCTTGGCAGTAAATGCTATCACACATTGGCACATTAATGAGCTGAGGCAGCCTAACAAAAAACAACTGATAGCAATAGAACAATCAACCAATCATCCTCTCCTTCTCCCCAAAATTGTAGTGTCCATAAACTCATCCTATGTCTCTCCTCAAAGTCATTAATCCATAAATTAGGGCTCTCAAAATGGCTGGTCCTCTCACTTGCATGCTTAGAAACACCTGTAGGACGAAAGGGAGGAGAATAACGACCAGTCCTCTTCTGCACATGCTGCACGCCCTTGCATACTTGCAGGAGAGAAGAGCAGAATATTGCTCGTTATCCTTCTCTAGTACACAAGGAAGTCTTGCTTACAGGCTGAATCTCCACCATCAATAGCCACAGATTTTCATGACCTTACACTAACCTGAGCCCAATCACACCTCCAGGTCCGGAAAGGCAGTATGGACCCGTAACTCCAACTGCCTTTCTTAACACTTCAAATAAGCTTTTCCAGACAATTTCATTTCCCAAGATAACACATATTACAAAGTATTATTGAACCAGTTCATGACAATTTTAAACTCCATACAGGTACATATACAAATATGTACTATAAGTGGGACAGTTAGAGAAATCACAGTCTATAAAGCCATCCCAACACCTCCCTGATTCCTTGCTAATAGCTTTGCTAGGATGGCAACTTGTACCCTCTAATCTCAAATTAAACTAAATCCTTTTAACGTGCAACAAGGAGATTGCTGCTATTAATCCCCAGATTTTAATGAAGTACTAACACTAAACCGTTAGACATGACTTTAGAATCAGTACTCACTTGAACTGTCTGGAAATGCGGTCATGTCTGTTAAAGGGTATTCATTTTACCTTCCTGGCTGTTTTCCAGTCTCATATTTCAGCTTTAATTTCTGCCTCTCCTTTGTTCTATCAAGCTGGTTACTAACAACTCACTCTCACAGGGTATAGACCTAAGATTACACGACAGAAAGATGCTAGTTTGCCAGTAGTGAGTATGGCATTTAGATCCCCAATATGAAAAATAGAATAATTTTCCTGGAAAACCTAGAGGTTGAACATCAAAAATGACAAAAAAATTACCTAATTCAGATATTGTGTAACAGAAAACATGTATTTTAAGGAAGAAAGAAAAAAAATCAAGAGAGACGGAATCAAGCAAACAGTAGTGTTACAGAAATAAAAGGAATCCTCAAACCACAGTATCCTGTCAGTTTAAAAGCTCTTATAGGCAGCTGTACAGTTTTTACTAGTAACATTGGTGCCAAACAAGCCTTTCTTTGTGGCAAAGTTAGTGTTTCTACACACAGAAATATTTCAGTACTTTTCAGATTCTTTATTAATACCTTTCTCCAGAAACATCTGAATATGCAGGTCAATAGCTAGCAGAGTCTTTTCACAAGACAAAAAGTTCACATATCTACAGAACGACTGTGCTGGCAGGATGAAAATTCTACAGAAAAATCTAACTGTGCCCTTAGCCCTAAATCTATACTGCCAATACCACAGAAAAATCAGGAGGTTTTTCTCAATAATAGTTTTTTTTTAAATACCTCTATAATCACTCCAAGTGGCAAAGAAACTTCCTTCAAATAGATGTTTATACCTTGGCTTACCGAAATTAAATCTGAGGATGAAAAATCTTCCCTTTAGTCACTAAGCAAAAGGCTTATGCTTAAATTGATCAAAACTTTTTCCATTAAAAATACTAGTTCAAGACAAAATGTAATTCTGGGTATGGTAACGAGTCATGTTTCCTTTAGTCTACACTGAAATGAAAAGTAGTCAAGAAGTGCAAATAATCCTCCCTTTTTTAATAAACTCTCTACATTACTCAGGAACACAGAACAAAAACCCCACAGCCTGCTGTGTATACTGGAAATACCAGCAAGCAGGATAACATTTAGCCTATCACCATGCTATTTGTGAAACAGATTACACTGTGTATTTTCACAGATATTTCCTGAGTTAGACATATTTCCAGGATAAACCTAATACACCAATTTTCTCTTCCTAAAATGACAACAAAAAGATGAAGTAATGTTCCTCTATGACTTTACCAATATTAATAAATTCTTAGATTGTGCTGGTATGAACACCATAGCAGCTTAAAGATTATAGTTCAGAATTGAATTGAAAAAGGAGTCCAGCCTCAGGCAATTACCTTTGAGCATTACAATTAAATAATAAGGAGGTTAAATGAAACTGCAACTGCTGCATTGATTTGACACTATCAATAATTGATACGGGACACCTATTAATCTGTCTATCTCAAAGATTTTCCTTAACCTTTTGCCATTTAGAATCTCCTAGCAGGCATTTTAACATTTTAAAGAAGTTGAATTGAAATTACAGCATGTACAGAATACAATCATATTCTACAGTGATCGTTATCACTCTGGTGCTTTGGGAAACCTTGAGTGGGAAGTTACAGAGCTGCATTTTTAGGAGCAGCTGGCTTAGCACTACGACTTGGGTTCCCCTTCCTTTCCTATAATTTTTTTTTTCCTAAGCTGAAGAATAGATTTTATCAAAATGGGATGACATTTTAGGGGCTTCTAGAATAGTTTATTGGTATCTATGCACTTTATGTTCACAGATCCAGAGAGTTTGAGAGCCAGATGTTAAAGACTGCTCACTCATTTCTTCATTTTTTCCAACCTGCTGACACCTGTTGACCAGCAGGACTCTTATCCTTGATTTCAAAAGGCTTTGAGTCTGGGCCTTACCTTGAACAAATAAGAGACCCTTCATCAAGAAAATACTGTGCCTCCTCAGTTCTCGAGATGATGTGTGTGTTACTCCAGAACTCTGGCGTATATTGCTTTGTTGGAATCAGAGGGAGGGAAGAAGGAAGACTGGAAGGGAAGGGAGTTGTTCTGGTTTGTTTTACTGATCTTTACAAAGATTTTTTTTTTTAAATGAGTGCGAAATATATATATATATTCAACTAAAAACATAAACCCAAACAATATTTTAGAGAAGGTTCAAATATTGCAAAAACTGAACAAGAAACCCTGTTTCTGCAGTGTGAAAGACATGTAAGCACACAGAATGAGCCAGATTTGGCTATGAAATTTTATGTTCTGTACAGACAAAACTGATCCTTCACACTGTGTGCTCCTCATGTTTCAATTCACAGAATAGTACCAGCAAGCCATAAGCAAATCTTTGAGGCATTAATCTGGAAGACCCTCTCAAAAATCCCATTTGGAGTTTTGGAGGGAGCAGAAACTGCTCTGCACATGGGGGAATTACAGAAAGCTTTCACTGATAAATACCAAGGAGACCTCAGATGAGGTAATGAGTGAGGATCTGGACCATCTGCTCTTTCTGCTATTCTCAATTCATTACCTCTGCTCTGGACAAATCTTCTCCAGGGCCGTGATTGCTAAGCTAAAGGGTGAGCTCCTTTGCAGAGCTTACTGCAGTTTCGCCTCCAACGAGCTGCCGGTCACTTACGCCTGGGAAACAGTCTGCTCTGACAAAACTTATGGTCACCTTCTTTCAACAACTTTTACTTCTAGCCTACCATATACTTAGTACCTCCACTAAAACTAAACAGAGGGAGGTGCAATAGAGAAAGGAATGGAAAAAGGAAGAAACAATGGTATGTTTTAATTTTTCCTTTCCTCTCTCATATTCTTGACAATGTGCTGACAGATAACTAAGAAGTGTAACTTTTAGACAGTGATTTCCAAACTAAGAAGCAGATCACTAGAAATTACTCTCCAATCTCTGATAAGAAAGGAGAAAAGCAAATAAATCATTAACTTCATATATAAAAACTACACTTCTAAAATACAGTGCAAAACTGATTCTTTGTGCATTAAAATCTTTACACAGCAATGTCCAGGATTGCCTCTGCCATCCAAAAAAAAAAAAAAAAAAAAAAAAAAAAAAAGGTGTTTTTTGCCTCGTCACAAACTAGCCACTACTCCTCTGGTCCTGAAGAATGCTATAATCTAAAGGCAATGAAATGGAGAAGCAAAGAGGTCAACAGCCTGAGCACCCCTGAACAAAAGTTCCCCTGGAGATGTCAGCTGCAATCTCATTTGTTTCCTCTAACACTTTCAGGTCCCCCTGCTCCTTTGTTTAAAGCTCCTAATTCAGTGGCTGACAAATGATCACTTTAAAATACTCTGTACAGGAATAACCAAGTCTGAATATGTCCACTGAAGACCACTAAGCTCTCCACCGTTTGGGTTGGGACTAGGCTCCGCGCAAGTGTTTCCGGCCACACACAGACACACACACAGACACCCGAACACAGACACACACATACAGACACCCGAACACAGACACAGTTCACAGTTTCACCACCAGCTTCTTGAAGTTAAGACCGGTCTGAAGTTTCATATGTAGTATTTTCTCTTCCTGAAAACTAGGAAGTCAAGTAGACTATGTTCTGGACTAGGTTTTTAGGGAAATGTCCTCAATTATTCTTTCTTTCCTATAGTATCTTCTTCCTTCTTTCTTACAGTATGCTCAGAAAGTAGGAAAGTATATTGTCTTCTCCACAGACGGAATGGAAACTACTGTGAGCAAGTGTCTGATATATCCAAGTGCAGTCTCTATGATACCAATCTGTTTTTCAAGGATAAAAGCAATCATCTAATCTCAGGATATACTGTACTTTATGAAAGATGCTCTTTCCTCTTGCTAAATAGGCAGCATATGTTCACTGTAAATTTTGGAAAGTGTTAACCTTAGCAACAGAATGAGTTCATAATCAGCATATCTGCTGTATGTTAAGAAAAAACACCAAAATGGTTTAAGAAAATTGGCTCCTCAGCAGTGGATAATCACCCTTCAAAAAGTTCTCTTAAATGCAGAAACATGCATGCAGGAACAGAAAAATTCCATTTGAAAAGGTGACTGATAGACTGTACTGTTTCCTCCTCACTTCTTCAGACCGCTGGAACAGATACACAGCTTGCTATTCATGACGTACTAACATAACTGTGACCCTGGGCAGCACCAATGTGCTAGAGAAAATCACAGGAGGATCCTAACTGACACGCTGCCAACCCATGAGCACCTTATTTTACTGTTTGTTCTCCAGCCCACCAGGTGCTCTTACGAGCCACACTGAGATGACGATCCAGGAGAAGTGCAGTGCAGGGGCATGCTTCAAAATCCCCCATCTGTGAAGGAAGGAAGTACAGGATAATACAACCAAATCTTTCCATTTTACCTTGGTCAAAGCAGCCAATGATACTGCAACAACAGCACTTTCCACCTCTTGCAGCTATGCCTAAGCTATTCACATCGCCACACCTATTGCCTTATACACCTCAACCATTTAATAAGTGGCAAAAAAATATACCACTACCACCCTTCCCAATGAAACCAGGCATACATATCACCTCAGGAGTTACCACTAGCACTGTTTTAAAGGAAATAAAAGATTGAGGCTTAAAAATATTTGGTTCTATATGTTCAACAGTCTGTTGATGGTGTAAGTGACATACCCTACTGAATCATGTAAACAAGCATTAAAGATTTGGTCTTTTCACTTCTGAAGGCATCCCAGCTGGGGTTTTCCCTTCTCAGTCTATCATCCAGGCAACAGTGTGTGGCCACAGAAGTGCACAATAAATGCTAATGCACTTATCAAGGAATTCCCCTCTGCTCTTCTGCAGACCAGAAATGTAGGAAATAGTACAGAAAAAGCACACAGTAAGGCACATTAACCAGCTTCAAAGCTGTTCTACTTGTGTGGCTGCGTGCATTCAGGAGAAAGAACACACCACTTTCTCCCTTGCAAGGACTGCTTTCCTTCAGCAGTTTGCCAAGTGATTGCCTTCTAGTATCTATGCTTAATCCTACAGATGCCTTTCTTTGGAGTTGCTGCCATTCTGTGAAGAATTAGTTCTGCTTAATAGCCCAACTGTAGCATGGGGAACATCCAGCACCGTTTTGCTCTTTACGACATGAAGAGAAGGATCAGAACACAAGCAGGATTGTGCAACAAAAGACATAACCCTTCACAACTATCCTAATTTGGCACCCCCAAAAAACCTAACCTCCCCCCAAAGAAAACAGAAATAGAAAACTAAAGATTGACTGCTAGGATTCTAAGGTTCCTCAAAGAACTATCCCAAAAAGAACAATGAAAATGTAACAATCACTCAGTGCAACACAGAAAAGGCAATTTCAGCACTGTGCAACAAGAGCCTCCAGCGCTGTATGTACTAAAGCTGCCCCATTCTGATCAATGAATTTCACTTCAGATGCCAGCTGAAGGGTAAGACCTCTATTTATCAGCCATGTACCTTTAAAAATAAATAAATGCTATTCCTGGCTAAAATAAAACAAGACCCTAAGTAGAATGCAATACCCACTCTTCACCTCACCCTGCCCAGCTCATCAATCAGAGGAAGCACCTCTGAGCGGAGCGCATCCCAGGACAGGAGCGGGGCCCCACACATTCCTCTGCCACCCTGCCGCCCACCACTGCGCCTTCCCTCACATCTGGGGGGAGGTGGACAAAGAGGTTTCATTTCATACAGTGGCAAACTGACACCATCCACATATGAATGAGCGTAAGCTGATACAGTGCTGCTGTAAGTCTTCAGACTGTCAGAAACACTGTCCCTGAGAGATACAAGCACTCTCCATTCTTTGCTTACAGTGTTTCAGAATCAGCATCCTAGGATGAAAGACACAATTTCACTGCAAAACGCTGAGGAGAGCCGCCGGGAATTCAAGCCCTTCAGCCCCCTCTCCAAATATCAACATTGCAGCGTTCCCATGGGGAAAGGAAAGAAGAGATGCCTCCACTCTCAAGGGCAAACGCCTGCAGCTCTTTTCCCTGTCACCAAATGCCCCCCTACCGCATTACACAGCCCAGAGACCGCTCCCCAGTAAAAGTCTTTATACACAGCGTAGTAACTAATGGCAAAATTCTGAATGTCTTAAAGTTTGAGAGCAGCAGGGAGAAAAACAGAAACAAGCTTCACAGAAAAAACACGTAACAAAAGGCATGGTCAGTACTGCTTATAAGTTACTTAAATCCTCCAGTTAGATGTTTATCTGAAAATTTCTGGAAGTAGGTGAGGGGTAAGAGTTTACAACTCTTGCAATTTTCACAAAAAACAAATCAGAAGTGTGGCTTCTAGATAAATATTGTATTGCCTTCAATGTCAAAAAAATCCCTATATTTTTCCCTAAGCATATTTCTCTCACTCCCTTATGTGTCTGGAAGATATCCTGCAAATTTATTCTGAATACACCATAAAAGCCCCCATATCAAAGGCAAGCAGAAGAAACAAAAGTTTTGTCTTCAGAGGAAGGCACCTTGCTACAGTTGTTGAGTGCTTGTGAGGGAGGCAATAGTTGGATTTTTAGTTTGCCCAGTCATAGTGCAAGCGCAATGTCCTACAAAGCAGGTAATACCTCGTTATTAGATTACTTATATTCTCTAATGCACAATGACAACCCATTTTCCTTTTCCGTGATTTTCAAAAGCTCATTATTTATCTCCAACTCCAGACCATGAATCAAAGGCACCAGGAAGGCACCAAGGGAGGCGTTACCTGGAGCACAGAGAAGACAGTATCCCCATCTCAGACATCATGCTCCAGCCTGAAACAAGCAAGCTCTAAGAAAAGAGATTGATCCCTGGGAAACACAACTGCAGACATGAAAAGAATACCACCAGGCCTCTATGAAAGAGGGAGGCCTATTCAACAGGTGGTGTACTTATCCCAGATTTCTGACACGGGCGTAGAGGTGTAGAACACAGAAGAGTTACAGGAGGTCAGATTATCTCAGACTTCCTTCCTCTCTCGTGCTCTTAAGATAGTTAAACCACTCATTTATCTCAACAAATGTAGAATTCTCCTTTTTCCCCTCAAAAAGGAGAGAAAAGAATACAGCAGACCAAACCTCCCTGTATTTTCTTCTCAGTTATGCACTTGTACTTCCACCAGCAGAAGGGTAACACATTGGCCTGAAGCCAATCAGAAATCCCTCATAATGCGTTCAATAAGCCAAATCAAAACAATACATAGCTTATGAGAGTGGGGTAAAGAAACTTGAAGGTCATATTTCATCTGCTGCAGCTCATCATGTTCATTCAAACAGAGGCAGAAGGTTAACTGGCGGGATCTGCTCTTTAATGCCTGTTATTTCCAGTGGAAGGAGCTAAGCAACGACATTCTTTCCTCAGTACTTCATGAAGAGGATCAGCAAAAAAATCCTAATGCTAAGGGAACATAGCCCAGCTGAAGGGAAGATGGAGAGAAGAGCCTGGCAACCTGGTGAAGAGGAAACACACCTCCCTAGTGCAATTCAAAGCTGGTTTTTGGATGCACTAGTTATAAAATTTAAAACATGATTAAAGTTTCATAAGGCATGGAAACATCTTCCTTTTGTTTCAAAAAAACAGATTCCAGACTAGCAGACAAATGGACAGATAGCACTCTTCCGCATTTGGAAAATGCTGGGTTTGTACAACAAACCTTTGTTCATCAGGTGAAAACAGAGACTGGAGAGAAAATGCTAGCTTCTACCCTCAGCTTTACAGCTGCCTATGTTGTCTGTAGGAAAGTCATTTCTTAGTTTGATCATGTAGAACTTATTCTCTTCTCAGTTTGCTCCACATCTGAAACAGAGGTAACACACTGATTTTTTACCTAGTGTAGACATTTCTGGATTGCTTATATATGAGAGGTAGTAGGAGCATTAATATTCATATATCATGCCCACTAAAACTAAGGGTGAGATTAATAGAAATTAATATTCTTAACCCCCTGTCATATCAACTAATCACAAAAATTATAGATTTATCGTTAAAAAAATGGGGGGGGGGTGAATCACAGAAAGGAGGGGGGAAAACAACAAAAAACGCGCAAAACAAAACAGCACTATTGCACTGATGGAATTGAAACAATCTGTCCCTCTTCAGGAGCACCACACTGCGCCGATAAACTAAATCTCTCTTTGATTGAAGGCCGAATTAAAACAGAGCAATGCAGGAACTCTTCTGACCCAAAAGTAATCCACTCAATCATATAATGCACCCCTTTCCTTTTAGTAAAATGAATAGCCCTCCATAGAACCTTTTTCTTCCTTGATAAGTCCTTGACAGAAGAATGTGAACCTGGACAGTTAAATGAATCAATCACCAGCTGCTAGTCTAGGGCCAAGATGGTGAGCCGAGGGGCCTGCCAGAGTTCACTGACCACTGGTCAAAGCAGGACAAAGGCTTCGCCTCTATGAATAGACTGCTTCTGGGATCCAAAGGTCACTTAGCTGCCTTGGAAACGGTCCCCTTTGGTTATTTAAAGTTCTCAGGCTATTCTGCCGCAGATACTATTGTTTCAGGTGGTCACCATCTTTCCTCTTCACGAGTTCGTGAAAGGCCAGGCAACCATTATTTAGGTAAACGTAAGACAATGGCAAACAGAGTAGCAACTAAAGAGTGTGGAAAGGAACAATTAAAATAAGTGCAAACAATGCTTTATGTTTCCTCATAGTTCCAGGTTCTGAACATGCCTGGGAGAAACATCCTCTGAGAACGAAGGTCCCGGCACACCAAGGGCCAGATCCCCAACAGGATCCAGGTGTGCACCTTGCACTGAAGGCACCAGCTGTTCAATGCTTCACTGACTTTGAGGTTCTTTATACAAATGTGTCAGGAAAAAGAACAAAAAAACAGAGTATCAGGGCTTTTCTCTGGTGACTGCTGGGCTGTATTTCCCGAAAGCTGCCCTATGGCTTCGTGTAAGAAGTCCTAGATCCTAACAAGTAGGTGGTACTCTAGGCTATGTGCTGGAGTAAATACTTGAGAAAAGAGATGGACCAGATGAAGGAGAAGGGGAAAACTACAGGTGCTAACTCCTCCACAGCACCAGAGCCCACAGTCCTCCCAAGTACCTACCTAGTACCATGCACCACAAAAAAGCTCTTCTCCTGTACACCGGCAATAAACCCAATTTCCTCTCAGTCAGGTCACAGAGAGAGTTAAGGTTGCACTTACGAACACCAGAGATCACACAGGTGAGCTCTCACCTAGCCCTGTCCACACACAAGCTTAAGCTGTAGTCAAAAGTATAAATTAAATATGGGTTCTATCAGTACTGTGCTAAAATTGTTTCCTAAATCAGATTATGCGCTGATAAACAACACTACCAACAGGTTTATAAATATTGCTGCAGACCTTTACAGTATCTTCACTGGTCAGTAAACCTTTATATATATCTATATATAATGATTATCTGAGGATTATTATTATTATCAAGTTAAAGCTATTGCTAAATATATGCTTAGACACCAGTCCATGTTTTGGTTGAATCAAAAAGTTCTGATAAACTCACTTAACTTGTCTCAGAAGTTGTCACAGTGTCCCCTGTTACGAGTCTTTTTTTCCTGCCACCCTGCCTATATAAAACTCTAATACTTTCAAGCATATTTCTTTCATTTTTTGCTGCATGACACACATCATTAGATAAATGAAGCTAATGCCTAAACCTACCCACTAACACAGCATTCAGTGTATCTGCCTCTTACACATGCCTATACACATAGAGGAGATGAAAATTTCCAAACCCAAACACTCAGAAGTTAAGAAACTCAAGAAACGAAGCTGCTTATGTAACTGATTTGCTCTGTTTATATACATGCTTTAGGAAACAATCCAACTGCACAAACACACTTCCCCCACTATTCACAGCACCAAATGAATGGTGCTCGCATAATGAGCAACTATTCAATATTTTGTTTTCTCTTCTCTGTTCAGTGTGTGGCCTCATTCCTTATTTATTACACTCTATTAAGCACTGCCCTGAAGACAGAGTTATTAACTTCCCTATGGCCTTTCCTGCAGGGCTCTGCACTACAGTTCTGCACAAATGTTAACGCATTTACTCTCCCAACACCTCGAGATGACATTCTATTATTATTTTAATTTTACTGGTGGGTATGGACAAAACAGTTGGATGCTGGCCCAAAATATTCACTAAATTTAGGTGTCCAAGATAAGACACTAATTCTTCACAGCACTCCATGTGTTGCAACCACCGTTCCCCCAACTTGTTGCAGCTCCGATTGATCAAACCTCAGAACCTCCTATCAAACACTGAGACCATAAGAAACACATAATCACAGACTTCCCATGAAAATTAGGGACAAGCTGACTTGTGCCACATATTTGTAGAAGCTTCTGGCTGAAGCAGTGATGCAACTGAAATCCTCCAAACTCCCCTGACTGGGAGGTTATTCTTTGTCCTTCTGAAGCTCCCAAGGGAAGTCCAGGACTCCTGCATCCACATTCCATGTCCTGAAAGACTAGCCGCTCCGATGGGCACTTTCTTGAGTCAGTCTTTCCCAGCCCCTTGGTCCTCTCCACTCCCAACCTGTACCCACAGCAGTCTCCAGCCCAAGCCAACCCATGACCTCTAGACATGTGAGAGCACTCACACCTCCGCCTCACCCACTTCCCCTCCCAAACTGCCTCTCCAGGTAATCGCACCATTGTTTTAACCTAGTTCAGCTTTCAGTGCCAGCTTGTTTCTCCAGGCGGTGTTAGATCACACTTTAGCTCCCCGTTAATTCAGAACAGGAAAAAAAGGCAAGTCCACAGCTGCCTACGACTGCTTAGAGGGAAAGCCCAGCTCAGTGTTCACAAGCAACACGCTCAGCACAAATAGCATCTTCTGTGTCTCTAGCTATTCAAGCTGGTAAGTCTGCGCTGAACATGTGCAGAAAAAAAAAATTTAAAAAGTCATATTTTTCCTCAAGACTTACAGGACAATCACATTTGCAAATATATTCATAGCAACAGCGAAAGCTGCTTCCAGACATAAAGACCACTTCCCCAAGAAATCCCATGTCTCTGTTCCCTAAACAGACATTCCCATGCTATCCTAGTTAAAAAAGACAGAAAAAGCAGTTTCATCTTATATTTGTTCTAGGGAACAGTATAAACAGTCCTGCAGAAATATACTGTATATAAAAGAATTAAAAGCAAAGAGATGGATACTGACATGAGAAGTCTTCTATCCAAAAAGTTATATATATATATATATATTCCTTCAGAAACACTTCTGCTAATAATTTAAACCTATTTCACCTCACCTCGCACAAACATTTTGATAGTTTTAAATCCGAATAACACCAGAGTGAAGTTACCTCCACAATGCTGTTTTTTGAGATGGTCAGAGCTAATCTACCAGTTAGTAGCTGCTAAAAAGTGAAGACAAACTCTTCCCAGATAGTCCCAAATCCCCACTACTCTTGCCTACTTACTAGCCAGCTCTAGCACTTGTCAGATAACACAGAAAGCCCGTTGAAATCATCACAACTAACTGCATTAGTTGGATAACTATCTATCTTTTTTTTAAAAAAAAAAAAAAAAGAAGTAGGTTTTCTGACAGGTTATCAATCAGATGAGCACCACAAACTGCACAAGGGATATGGCATTACCTGCATCCTGTTCTGCACTCCAAAATTTCAGAACTAGCGTTAGCTACTTTATGTTTAAAGCATGATTTATTATTCTCTTTTTGTGAACTAGGGGACTGATTCACCTTCTTTATATTCCATTGCAGTTTCTTTTTTAATAGCTTCATATCTATGTCATCAGTGGACTTCCATATCTAGTACACACCAAAAATCCCACAGGCTACCACAAATGAAGGGCATTAAAGAAATGTCAACACTATAAACATTCATCTAAACACAAAGCACAAATTCTGAACGTGCTTCATCCTTGCAGTAGGATGCATTTCCACTATCACCTCTGGTGCAGAAAGTGTACTACACCTTTGGCACAGCTCTAAAAGGAAAGAAATACTGTTTCTAAACTGAAATATAATAAAATTCTTTGTGAAAAATGTTTATTATGTTCTTAAAAATTACCATTTTCCATAAAATCTCTGACCATAAAAGAGCCTATCTCATAATGACACCTATCAGTAGATTAGGTATGTCGCCCTTTGTGCAGAGAAATAGTTTCCTGAAGTTATTTTCTGATAGATAAGTATAGAGGTTTTTCTAGTGTGCATATTTTTTATTATTGTTGTTTATTTATCTTAAATAAAGTAATGCAAAACCAGTAATTATATAGGGGGGAGGGGGGAATAAAGCCCTGTATGGATTTCAGGGATTCACCATCTGAAAGCTTTTATTCTTCCACAGTGACGGAAAGTTATGACCTTTGACATGTGGCCATGGTGCCAAAGAAACTGCTCATAAATGTGTGTCAGTAAAGAAGCAGAAATCAATAAATTCATTTAATCCAGTGAACTATTATGTAGTGAGACACAATATATTTTAAAGAACCAACTGCTCTACTCTTTATCTCAAAAGACAAAAATTTTATGTAATGGATTTCTGGATATTCAATTTTTGGAAGGTTTTACAATCTGAACATTATCTTTGACCTATTAAATAAATATTTTAGTCAGTTACGCCACACTTCGTTAGTACAGTCATTCCCGTTTGAAAGATCCATGATACAGCTGGATTCAGGTAGCACAACAGGAACACTGGCAGGTGGGCAGATATCCTACTAACAACCTCTACCGTTACGAGAAATAGCTATCCACAGGAATCAAACACAGGCAGGCGATAGAAGCGCATATTTTTTTTCCCCTACTGGGTACTCACAAGCAGAATGAATGAGATACTGGTCATCATTCCAAATATAGTTGTTTTTAAAAACCAAATGAAATACTGGTCTACAACATATATTATGAAGGCTTTCAATAGAGCATTTGGTCATCCACCATATATTTTATGTGAATCAGCAATAAGCAGCATCAGGTAAAGATGATAACCATTAAAAACAAGTACTAAATGCCATGTGCTGGGAATGCCACAAAACTCCCATCAATGCTAACAAGAATTCTATAGTTAATTTCTTGCTTACCTCTTCTAAAGTTTAGTATATCCAAGAATTCCAAACCCTAGAAAACATAATTATTGCTAAAGTTCATACCCTTAAAAGGAAAAAAAAAAAAAGAAAAAAGAAAATTTACTAAACAAAAAAAAAAATCCCCATACCCAACTATGTCTCCATTTCTTAAATAAATGAAATACTAATGTTGAGAGCATTGGCTAGTGCATCTAAACACAAACTCCCTGTATGGTTCCATGAGCCCCTGTGCACAGAGCACTGTGGATTTGTATTACAATCATTTTAACAATAGTTTGGTCGTGTGATAAAATTGAGCTGCCTTGCTGGCACAGACTGGCTGAACAAATACAAGCAGGATCCACTTTCAACCTCTATTGAAGACCAATGATAAATCTGCTTCCAAACTGCGGCCACAGAGTTGTTTGCATAAATAAGCATGAAAAGCAAGATGAAAAAAGAGCTGGTCATATGCCTACTTACGCTTTTGGGGAGGGGGTGGGGGAAGGAAGTTTCACCCTTGTAATTTGGGACATGCTAGGTACAAAGTTTCTCTCTCCTCAGGCAAAATGAGCGAGTCGTGCCAGAACTCCCAGAGAATATTTCCAGTTAACATCAATTTACCGGATGTCACAGACAAGTTTAATGAACAAAATGATAAATGTCTGTCAATGGCTTCATAAAGTCAATGAATTCTCCTTACAAAGAACATACATAATGCACAGCTCTGCCTGAGGCACATGTTACAGTTATTAGAGGTTTACTAGAGATCTTGATGTGGGCAGTGAAATGGTAATTTAACAATTTACACTAGTTAATTTGCTGATAAGTTACCTAAACAATTATTAATATGTTGAAGATTGTACCAGCAGGAGTAAGGAAAAAAAAAAAAAACCCACACCAAAAAAACTTCAAACTCTTCTGCATGTTCAAAGACCTTAAGATTAAAGGTTTTTTGAAAAGATAATGGTTTATTGGATAACTTCCAGTTGTAGCAAGGTAGCAAGTTGTAAAATAAAAAGCAATACTGTGTAACACTGCGCTCTTTTTATTGTACATCGTAATGGCTATCAAAACAGCCTTTTCTCAATCATATTTATTATCTGATTTTGAAGTGACAGCCAGACCACCTGAGACAAGATATTACACTTCTGTTGAATCATTTTTACCTCATCTAAATTTGGGGTCAAAACTGACCTCAAAGTATCTTATGACACTTCCCTCCTCTGCCACAGCTGTGAAAATAAGCTCCCCTGGAAAACACTACCTCCTCCCAGCCATCAGACAGGCATCAGAAACAGGGGGTCACCAGAAGCAGTTCCTGCAAATCCAAAACAATGATAAAGCATATCTGTGACAATTTATAACGAGAAAGAGGAAAAAAACCAACCTGACTACATGCAGGAAAACCAGCCTGCACCTGACATGAGAAAGAGAAAAGAATGGGAATATGGACACAGTTATGAGAATTTTTAATATTAGAACAGATCAGCAAATACATAAAAAGCTTTTGTATTTGATACATTTTCTCTCAATACAGCTTAAAAGAACTGACAATCCCGCTTTGTAAACAGGCTGGTAGATGACTTTTATTGTAATGGGACATAGGAAGGCTGACCATTGCTACTTCACATGAGAAACTCATGCTGCAAAGGTTGAGGAGTTATAGAAAAGTAAAGTTATTTTTGTAATCTTATTTTATCTTGTTTTGTCTTTAATCTGAAATGGCTCAAAGGAAAGCCAAAAAAAAAAAATCAAAACTCAAAACCCTCTTCACTGGAAGACTCAGAAAGATCTTTGATGTGATGTTAAGATTTTAAAAGTGAGTCATGTATCGATCAAGGTGTCCAAAGATGAGCTAGTACACACATGGTAAAATTACATTGATTGATTAAAAATCTAACAATTTTTCTACTTCATAATTCTATCAATTTGCCCTTAAGACATGAGGATTTTGCACGAAAAATTCTGATCTACTGGAATGAGAACGATGTAGTCAGTGTGAGCAGGTTTATTATCTGAAGACTCTAAAAATCAAATCTGTAAATAGAGAGTTGCTTCTGTTCACAGAATCCCCTCCAGTTTCCAAAGCTCATGCATGACTATACACAAGATATACATCACAAGCTGTAAAGTTAGTTTAACTGCCCCCTAGCTATGTATTAAAAGAACACCAGATGACATGTTTAATGCTTGTAACAACCTTTACATACCCCTTACCCCTGGTCAGTCAGGTGATTATTTCTTTCAAAACTGTCTCTCATATGCACATCATTTGAAAATTGAACTACTGCACCTCAGAGCTAAAGAGCAAGACAAGGCAAATCGTTGCTATTACTAAATTCAAAATCATAATTTTAGCATGTGCTGAGGCTGGAGGACTAGGACGAGGTAAGCTTTGCCGCTTTGCCATCAATAGCGTAGCCTGCAGCTAGAGACAAACTCTTTTCTAAAATACTGTACTCATCCCACCTAGAGCTGTGATTCAGAAAAGCCTGCCAAATATGGGACAGAACTGTACACTCACACAGAACGGTGCCCATTCCAGCATCTACTTAAACACGGGCTTGGCAAAGACGTTTCACATCTGAATGCAGATCTAGTGAATCGCAGTGTTTCAAGACAAACCCCATTTATATCAGCCAGTACATAGGAAGTTTCCTTCCTAAGATTCTACAGATGGGAAAGGATATCAAAGACCCTCTCTGCAGTTAGAGTCATCCTTTTCCCAGCAGCTCTCTGTCATAATACAGAAAGAACAACAAGCTGAGTCCTTGCTGTCCATGAGAATTTTACCAGCTCTTATGGCGAGCGCCGCTTTCAAACGCAGTTCTTGTCAAAGGCTGGAGATGTAATTTGCTCAGTAGTATTCTACCATTGAAAAAATTGGTAAAATAGATGTCAAAGTGTAACTGTAAGGTCTTGAAAGGAAAAGTGTTGATCATTATTGTCTATGGGAAGGACTCCTGCAATTTTGATTTTTTTTTTTTTAATACTGTCTTAACTGAGCAAATGTCTCGGCCGTATTTACTCATGTAGCAATGTCCCTTAAAAATGGCCACTGAGAGAATAGTTTAGTGTCTGCTGAGGTATCCAAAGGCAGGACTTCCACACCTGCAGATTATTAAATATTTTTGCACATTTTTGTAAAAGAAAAGCCCTGCTCTTTGGATTTTCAGTTTTCCAATTTTTTTTGGCTTTGCCTTTTTTTTTTAGAAAAATAATTCATTGGCTTATGTTATACATGGTAAAATTATATCACCTGGTTGTTTCTTGTACAGTCATTAGTTTAGACCAATGCCCAGATTTAGTGTCAGGAAGAAATATTCCAGATGATAACATGAAAGTTGCATTTCTATTCTACTTGCCTTTAATTTCTCAAGATCACCTGAGATATTTTCATTGAACAAATCCCCTACAGCCCTCATGCTTTCTTCCTGTATTAACAATCCTTGACAGTAAGGACAGTTTTCTAGAAGGAGCTGGGACAGAGTGCATCACAGGTTCTGTGAGCCTCGCAAGCCTCCACGCCCATGACTGCAGGAAACTCCACTTAATGGGGTTTCTACATGTTTTCTAGTTCTATAACAAAAGTTCTTGTCTTCTCAGTTTTGCTAGAACTTGGCAATCAGTGCACTTCCATTTATATTTCATATTCCAGAAGTCATTCCTTTCCTCAAAACTCTGTCTGCATGCAAAAACAGTTTCACAAGATAATTTTCAAATAATGTATGGGAACACGTGTATTCTTACTACTTTAGTCACAAGAGGAGATCAGTTTATACAGGTATAAACCTAAGAACCATGCTTACAGAGGATTAAATAACTGCACTCCTTGCTGACTTTCTCCCTTCCCAGTAGTTAAGCACCCAGTAACCCTTCCAGAGACGGTGAAGTAGTATCTTGGTACATTGCAACTTTTGCCTCAATTTAATGATTAAATTCTGGTAACAGCTTTGGACATTCCTGTGTCTTTTAGAACATGTTCATTTGCAGTATTTCACTTTTCACATTGAATTCTACTGCTCTGACATCCAGTAAACGAGAAGGTACTCACTGAATACGGTCACAATTGCTGCAGTGAAGTGTCTGGACTAGAAGAACTATAACCTTCTCAAGCTTAACTAGTGAAAAATGTACAGAGCTTTCCCATCAGGCAGCACCCTGACCACAGCAGGAGTTTAAAAAGCTGTTTAGTGTAACAATGGCACAGAAAGACTTGGTTAACCTCACAATCTTTACTCCATAAAATACAAAGATTACACATTCAGTCATTTTGAATCTATGATAATAAGAACCTAAGAGAACTCCACGAGCACAGAGCAAACCTGGGGGGAACGATACCTAGGTCCTATTCCCCTAAGCTGCAGATGCACTGATGTGTCCGAAACTCCTCCCAGAAGCCCAACACAGACAGGCAATGGAGAAATAAGCACTTTGGAACAGGGCCTTGAGATGGTGACGGTATTATCCAGATGCCACTTCTTAGTTTATTTCGCCTTCATAAGCATTCACGTTGTCAAAAACAAACTTCCACTCACCTAAGGAGAGCAAATTTAATTTAAAAAACCTAACCAGAATTATTGCTGAGGGTTATGAAATAAAGTAAAAAGCAGTAAAGAAGATCTGCTTATTTACATTTTCCTTCAATATATTTGTAAGGTTATCTTCCTCCAAAACTTTTACACACAGAAAAAACAACACAGAAGTGGAGGTTACAGTAATTTCACAAAGGAAGTCACAGAGAAACCCTCCACACTCCGGTGGTTTCAGGACCATCTCCTTCCTATGTCTGCTGTTCACCTCCATCTATTAAAACAGCAACAATTTCATCCATACAAACAAAAAATGTTTCCACTATAAATGTAGGTTTCGGAAGGATGCCAGATGGATTTCTACCTCCTGACACAGATCAGCTAGTGTGATTTTTTTTTTTTTTTCTCCTCTAACTCAATTGCTGAGATAATCAACTTTAAAATGTAGACACTGCTTAAAATGCTGCTGCTTAAAAGCTACACAGAGGTTGACCCTAGTAACTAATGTTGAGCATACAACCCACACTTACTCAACAAAATGCAGAGACTTGACATTGTTGATTACTTTTTCACTTAGGTGGTGATTACCAGTTATAAAGACTGGAAGTAATCAATCCCCATTTAACAGCTGGGCCTATTGATGAAACAAAAAAACAATGCAAAACTAAACAAAATATTATGTCCACAATTTTAGAGATAAGATGTGGAAAAATACAAAATCTTGAGGAAAACACACACAAACTAAGCACAAATTTGCCCAACAGGGGAAATGACCTTATTTCTGTAG
>NW_010099284.1:0-6412 GCF_000699245.1 Pterocles gutturalis | reverse complement strand
TAGGGAAATGCTTAGTAACTTTTAAATTCTCCCTCCAAGATTCTCTTTTGTCATTGTCTTAAATTGTTCTGCACACCATCAATAGCCACAGCTGTTAAATTGTGAAGACCTGACAAGTCTCCAGGCAAACAACTGCTCAGAGTGAGATCCTTTTCTTTAGGATAATCAGAGCTGGCCGACAAAAGGGGGCCTTACTGAATGCCCTTTCAACAATTTCTACACCAAGAAATGCCGAGAGAGAGGGAGGGGGAAGAAGGGGGGGGGGGGGGGGGGGGGGAGCACCACACTGCAAGAACAGAAGAGCATCCTCTGCTGCCATACATTGCTTTGAAAGCAGAAAAGAAATCTTCATAGTTTAGGGCACATATCACATGTAGAACTTGTACCAGGTAAGAACTGAGTGCCTCCAGTCACAGCTCCGAATAGCTTCTAGCATGGTACCATGTTTTTCTTCAACATTTCTCACGTAGGTGAAGGTTTTACTATTAGCTACAAAGCACACTGCCAGTAAGACTGAGCACTCCTTTAGCTGGTAAAATCTTTATACATTATAAAGCTACGGTGACAAAAACTAGTAAAACCATAACAGCTTTGGCATTACTAGCTAGGAATAAAAGCAAGGGCATGAAATGCCTGTTTAGCATAATGCTTGACACACATTTGAAACTAAGGTGTTGAGGAAACCATAAAAAGCTCACTTCTCTAGTAACGTGGTAGTGGAAACAAACACTGTTCATGTGCACTAAGTAAAGTTTTGTACATTTTTTTGTCCTGGCAACAACATAAAAGCCCATCTATGGAAGATGGTCTATGGAAGAGTTCTTACAAGTGCAGACCAGTCATTGCTCAAAGAATAGGGAATGCCCTCGTGCCAAAAAAAAAAAAAAAAAGAAAACCCACCAGTAACTAGTGGTTACACTTTAAAAGGATATTGACAATTTCTTCTGTAAGGTGTTGTACACGTTCATGTCAAAAAATGTCTGGAGGAGTTCTAGAGGAAGAGTTAAAAAAGAAAATATTCCCCAATTTTCTTATTTCTTCAGTGTATCTCACTTAAAGAACAAAAAAATCTTACTGGTCATTGTCACCGTTATCAAGTGACGTTGCCAATTGAGGCATTAAACGTCCTCCTCCTGCATTAAATACTGGAATTTAAATGCATCCAGGATCAGCCATGTGCGCTCTCAGTTTAGAAACAGATTCTTTTCTCAGGACATTCAGCACAACTCATCAAAGCAACAGCAGTAAGGCAGCACTTGTAAAAACCTAAAACAAGAGTTTCCTCAAACTGTCAGTAACCACACCAGCCCTACAGCATTAAGGCTTTGCTATCTCTTTCAATACAAGACCATTGTCTACAACAGCCATTTGCCATTTCACTTCCACCTCAGTCAAAAACCACTTCTGCCCCCAACCACACTCTACCATCTCGGAATTTGCTCCTCTCTCCATTAGTATTTAAAATAATGAAACATACCTCTGAGCTCTATATGCATTTGGAAGATACCTGGAATTACAGATTCCATACACAATGAAAACTATACTGTTAAGACCACAGCTATTAATCCTTTCATTTAAGGCAAGGTACTAGAATTAATTAGAAAAATTCACAGCAAATTGCAAAATTTTTGCTTACACACATGTTCCATAGAGACCATAGTTTGATGAACACTTATTTTTGCAATAGCCTGAGTTTCAGCAGCCTTCCTCTGTCCCTGCTAAGCCTTCCCACCTCCACATCACTCCTCTCAGTTATGCCAGTGCAATCACTGTGAGTGGCTCCACGACAAACTGCATCAGGGAATTTATTTGGGTTAAACACCATCTTTTGTTTTAATTCTATTATTTTAACCCAGATCCATTCCCTGTTCAGTTAGCCACACGTGCAGCTGTGCTCACACAGGGAAGGGCACAATGCAAAAGTGGGAACAAACAGCTGGAACTGCTAAGAAAACATGATCGTCACAGTACAGAATAAGGCTCAGCTGGATGCAGTCTTCAGTGCAAGTACTTAAAAGCAGAGCAAAAGAAGTCACTAGGATATCAAAACAGAAATATTGCCAATTATTGGCGTGCCAGTAGGACGAGAAGTCACATCCCTGCCACAGCAGGTAAGGGAAATGACCAGCTCTGCACACAGTCTAGGCTGCTCCATGCCAAAGCCCCAGCGTTTCACAAACTGCAGTGCAGCCTGCACACACAGCTTCCCTCCAGAAACCTTCCGCCTGCATCATCACTCATCCTTGTGAAATGCAGAAACCTGTACAGGAAGAATTGGGCTTTCATTTCCTGTAGTTCACAAACATTCAAATCAATTCAGCCAAGTTACAAGAGGAGAAAGGGTTACCTAGGCATGCTCCTACCCAGCTGTATACATCCCATCCAACCATCTTAAGTCTTCAATTTCCACTTTTTGCGAAAAGGAAGTAAACAATGAGCATCCTGTCCAATCACTGCCCAAAGCCCACGTTACTAGCTTCAGAACATGATCCACTTTCTCCATTTTTCTTAATACTGTCTTACTGGAAGTCTAGCTGAATTTTTAGACAGAACCTTAGTTAACTGTGGTTGAATAGTCGCAAATTAAAAGCTCACAAACACAAAAATTTCAGCTTGTTTATTTTTTGGCTGATGCAAAGTTGTACTAAAAGCACTTAGACTTTCTCCACAGTCTACGTTCTTTTTATATTCTGTTAAAAGAGACCTCTCTCAGCAGCAGTAAGTTGAACTTTGAGTAAGTCATACTCTTCACTATTAGCATTTTACCCCCACATGTTGCCTCACAAAGAACCACAAAGGAACCTCCTCCTCTCCCCCCCCACGTCAATTAGCCTGCTTTGGAAGCAACTACAAGCATATAGTGAAACTAATATTTATTTTTACCTAAGCGACACCTCAACACCACGCTCTCCTTTCAAAAAGTAGGGGGATCTCACCGAAAAAAAAAAAAAAAGCCCTAAATTAGTCAAATTCTTTTGTGCATGGATGAACAACAGGAAAGCAAAGCCTTGGGGCCTCTGGGGAGGAACCCTGTCCCTGCAGACCTACTCTGATGTGCTGGGGAGATAAGGCTCCATAGTGACACTTAAGGAAAGGCCTGCTCACATTTGAATTTCTGCATTCCTCAAGAACAATTCATGGCAATCACTAACTTTGCAGAGGAGCTACATGAAAGCTTTGGCCAATGAATGAGGGTCATCTGCTCTTTATCACAAGGGTAAACCTCATCCTGGCCAGTTTCTAACCTTTTAACCCTGTGAATTCTTAATTTGCACATGAATAATGGAATTCTTGCCAAGAGTGCAACCTTCGGCTTCCAGTTCCTAACTTTAGCAACCAAGACCTGATCTCCTTGTGTGTTCAAATCTTAAACTCTTGGACAGATTAAAGTTTTTGATTTCCAAATGCAACACTAAACATTACAATTCCGAAGCAAAAGATAAGCTTACTGGCAAAAGCTCTGACCAGGCAAAGTAAAAGAACATCCTCGCACCCTGCTGTTACCAGAGACTGAAGAGAGCATTCGCTTTTTTCCTCCAAAGAAAGAATGCCCATTTAATGCCTGTTCTCCACCTGTTTAATATGTATAGTTCCTTCTGTACCCTGACCACAAGGTAATTTGCCTTTGCAGCAACCGACAACTGCTTCTAAATAAAATTATAACCCTACAAAATCCCCCACAAGATTTTAATTTATTTCACTGAAAACATCTGCAAAGTTCAATCAACTCATTATAGTAGGCAGAAACACTGTAAAAATGAGATCTAAAACTAATTTTGTACATTTTATGGGCTTCAAAATATAATAATACAAATTATAGTCTTATTTCACAGCTTTACAGTAAAGATGATGTTCTGAAACCGGTCAGTTTGGCATATAACTAAAAAGAAGAGACTACTACATAGGATAACTTCATGTTTGGTCACTAGTTAACCACTTAATCACTAAGTCAACAACACCTACTGTGATCATTATGGATCCACTATCTCTTCTAGTTTTCTCCAACAGCCATAGGAAACCTTTCAAGTATTCAAAGAAGAAAAAGAAACCTTTTGTCACAGTCTTACGGGGTGGGGGATGGGAGAGAAAGGAAAAAAAAAAGCTACAAAAAAGAGTCTCACTCCACAGCATGCGATCTACTAGTCCACAACACTTCCTTGGTAAAAATCTTTCATTATCAAAAAATCAAAACCAAACTGAACCAAGCATGTGAGAAACCAGCATTTATAAAAGTTCAGTACTGACTAAACAAAACCAGATACTCCAAGTGTATTACCATGCTGTACTACTATAGTGCTCTGTACCATTCCAGAAGTTCTCCGATATCAAGCACAGAGCTTATCCTGCAATATCTCAGATTTTAAATGGCCCTGAATCTTCCAAAGACGCTCTGAAACCTAATGATGCAAATTTAAATGTCAACAGTATTAATACTTCATTTTTTGACATTTTATCAAAAGTGTCCAAGAACTGCTTGGTCTATTAATCCTGTATATGAGTAGGATACCGTGATACAAAGTCATAAGTAAACAGGTTTTTGAAGTGGAAAGTTCACAGATCAGCATCTTACAGCATGTGAAAAACTCATCACTCCCTTGGAGCCACCTGCTTCCAGGCTAGTTTTCAACTGCTCAACACTCCAACTCACTGAACAAGGTATTTCACACCTTCCTGGGGTATCTTATGGACAGAATTTATAACCAAATCAGACACAGAAAAAAACCTAACCAATGTTATCATTCGGACATTTTTTAGTGTAAGCTAACGTACCAATCGTATTAAGTAGTTTCAAACGGAATTTGGTAAAACTTTCAAGTCACAACTAATGCCAAGTTTCTGCAGAGGTATCAGCACCGGTTTTGTGCAACTTGCTACTAAGAACAGGGTTTGAAGAGGTCAAAGGAAACCTTTTCCAATTAGATTAAGTTCATCAGTTAAGTCCTATTATAGGATAATATATATATATTATATAATATAATGTTCCCTAACATAAGACGACTAAACTGTGTACTGTCTGTGTTACACTTTTTTTGAAATGACTCCATATACTTTTGGAAAGCAAAAAAGACAATGCTGTAGAAGCATGCTATTGGCAAAACTCTGCTCTGGCATGGCATTCAGTTCCTTGCTCAATACGTTTAAAGATGCTAGGAGAATGGAGGGCAACATGCTCAGGGTCAGACTGCTAAAGCCATGAAGGCGCGTACACACAACTATTTCCTTCACTGTTCATCCAGCGGCAGGGAGTCACCCTAGAAACGTGCATCTCACTTCCTAGGGGAATCACAGAACAGGCCCCTGAGCTGGTTCCAGAGGACCCTGAAGCAGTCCCTAAAGGGACAGCACCCACCTCTGCTTGGCTGAACACACATCTCAGAAAAGCAAGGGCTTGGTACTTTAACCCTCACAGTTGCCAGAAAACCTTTCCCCTCCCAAAACTAGCCATCTCTATTGTCGTTCTGCCCTGCCCCCAGACAGCACAACACAACATCAAGCTATTGAACAAGGAATAATAATTTCTTAATCAGATTTGTAGATAACCCTTGTAAGGCTGCCTGAGCAGCACTTGAGAAACAAGCCCCAGGACTCCTGTAGCAGGTTGCCAGCACGACTCTGCATCACCACCTGCTCTGGAGACCAGAGAATCATCACATCAGCCACCCACACAAGGCACCACCGCCCAAGGGGTCTCATAGCTGGCTGCATCGCTCCTGCCACATCAAGGACCCAAAAAGGGGCCACTGCAAGTTTTGCTCATCAACTTCACACATTTAAAAAGAAACAAAGGTTCTGCAGAATTGACTTGCTTTTTGCTTTTATAATCTGTCTGGTCAGGTAGACAAGCAAATCAATAGGTTGTTGGGTGCTGTTCAGGGAATCGCTCTCACAAACTCAGGAGCAGGTTAATAAACAGGAGCTGGACTTACTTGCTAGCGTGAGGTGGCTTTTTTGACTGAGAATGGCCCCATATTTGTTCATTGCTAAGCACTGGTAAAATCCTTCATCAGACAGCTCTCCTTTCCTTCCTTCCACCTCACTGATATATAACGAGCCATTGGATAAAGCGTAGATCCGTTCATTTTCAGATACTTTGCCTCCGTTTTTCAGCCACGTGATAGTTATAGGAGCTTCCCCACGGGCCTGGCAGTCTAAAACCACCGGATCCTTCCTTGAGACAGTAACATCCTGAGGCTCTTTCACAAAAAACAGTTCACTAAAGCACCACACTCCTGAAGGGGAGAAAAGAAGATTGTTCCTGTAAGTACAGATGTCCAGGTTACCGAGCACACTCGCGAGCTGCGAGTCGTCTTGCTGAACCCCCAGCACAAGGTAAAACTATGGTGATGCCAGGTTCCCAAGCCCCTGAGCCCCCCAAACTCACTAAACTCCGCGCCAACTGTGGTCCTGACTG
>NW_010099283.1:2099-2409 GCF_000699245.1 Pterocles gutturalis | reverse complement strand
CACCCTCCGTCCCCCCCCGGCTCCCCACCACAACCCCCCAGAAAAGCCAGGGAGCAACAGGAGCCCACGTTCCACCTCCCTGCCTGGAAATCATCTCGCTGAAGGAAGGATTCGCCATCAAAACCTTTCCCAGGTTGAACCGGAGCATCCCGTCGGGAACCAGCATCCCTGCGAGAGCCGGGGCTCAGCGCCGCCCGGGGACCACCGGGAGGGAACATGCCCAAACGCTGGGTCCCCCCAGAGGTACAGCCACAGGCAGCCGGGCAGGGGACACAGCGTCCAGGTCTGCGCCCTGGGTAAGGGGGTGTCA
>NW_010099283.1:0-2018 GCF_000699245.1 Pterocles gutturalis | reverse complement strand
CCCGGGTGCCGGACATGGTGCATCCCCCGAGCATCTTCCCCGGGGTACGGCATCCGAGAGAGCCCCAAATGCTCATCCTCCCTTAGGATGGAGCCCCTCTCCCTTATTTTATGGATGGAGGAGTTGGTTTCACCCATAGGTCTGCAAATCTGGGGCTTGCCAGGTCATGGGGGGGTGCAGGGGGTGTCCCGGTGGTCCCAGCACCAGCAAGGCTTAATACTAAAAATACAATCTGTGAAGAGCTTGAAATCATGGACATACACCCACCACAAGGTTGACATCTCTTGTTTTCCAGCCTGCAGCCAAATGGGTCCACAAATTCCTGTAGAGCAGAACCTTCCCCAGCGCCGTCACCAGCACCCCGGGGACAGCACGGCTCCAACCACACAGCAGCTCTTCCCCAGAGCCAGGGAGAAGTTTCCCAAAAAGTATACTTCTGCTTCAAAGCTACTTTCTAGAGCTGCTCTTCAACATCAAAAAAAATGTTCTTTGCGTCTGTGAACAACCCCTTGTACAAACGCGCTCTTTTTATCCCAGCCAGTCCTCAAACCGGTCTGTGACAGCAGCAACCATCCAGGTGTCTCATCGGGAAGAAAACAGTTTTCCTGCCTTCGAAAAAAAAGAAGAAAAAAAAAATCAAAGGATGCTTATGATCATTTTGCATTAATTTTGCTACACTTTTTTCCAGCCTGATCGCTAGCATCATTTCACCAGTTCTTTATTTGACAACACTGACCCTGGGCAGTGTGCAGGGGATGCGGGAGATGCTCGTGATGAAGGGGGGCTCAGCCCCACGGAGCACCAAGAGCCGCTCCCTCCCCACCCCAGCTGTGTCACAGCAAAGGGAAACCCGTTTGTGATTTACTCAGTTAATCAAACCTTCAATTGATCCACTTTGTATTTTCTTTCTCTTTACTTTCCAACAATTTAGGGGATTTTTTTTTTTTAATTAAATACAAAGGCCTTTTCACATTTCAGGAAATTAATCACTTTTGGAATTTATTAGTTATTCATTTCTGTTTAAACCATGGTTTATAATTCATTAGAGTACCTCAAAAATTAAATTCTTAACAGCCCCAGGCCCAAAATACGTTTAAGTAAGAAAATGAAGCACAGTAATAAATAGTGAAGAATTCTGAAATATTAATTTGGCCTGTAGCGTCTCAAATGTTTATTTGCAATAATTAATTGGAAACTAAGTTTACACTGCCTTTGTCAGTAGGTTGCTGGGAACTTCCAGTTACTAATTTCCTTAATTTTGCCCTTCTGGTGGCACATTCCGTCGGTGGAACGCCAGGGCATTTCCATGGATTCTTTCAGCTGGTTTTGGGTTTGATCGTTATCACCGTTCAGCCCCAGCCCTTACAGGACACAGGTCAGGGGTGTCTCTTCATTGCCCTTCAGCAAACCCAGTAACGAGCTTTTTTAACCTGGCAAGGCAAGCTCTTAAAGATTTTTTTATTCCTAAAATGTTGTCTTACCAGCACGATTTAATGAGAGCTTTTCTTTTATAGAATTTACTCTGGATGAACCCTGGAGTATCACAGCGCAGTAAACTGCAATAAATTCCCCGATCAAACAGCAAACGTACAAAGTTGCATTTACAGCACACAGGTGTCCAGGTCACTTTTGCTAAACTAGAGCTCAAGGGCTGCTGCACCCGCTTCTCCTCTCTGCAGTCAAGAGGAGCAGAGGGCTGGTTAGTGGAGAGCGGTGCTGAAGTGACCCAGTGCATGCTTCTGGGATATGAACGTTGAAGTGGCCCCACAACCAGAAGAGCAGATTGTTCTCAGCAGCGCAAGGGAAGAAAAAGAGAAGAAAAGGGAAGAAATGAGCAGAAAAGAGAAGAAACAATAAAAGAGAAAAAAAAAAAGAAAAAATAAACGGAGGAAAAAAGGGAAGAAAAAAAAAAGAGGGAGGGGAGAAAAAAAAAAAGAGGAAGGAAAAAAAACTCCAATGCAACTGAATCCCGGTACCGTTTTCCCGGCTGCGCACCCTCCGGCCGTTCTGCTCTCTGG
>NW_010099282.1:6833-9025 GCF_000699245.1 Pterocles gutturalis | reverse complement strand
ATAGGTGTGAGCATCCTCCATCCCACTGCAACCTCACGACTGTCTTTGAGATGTTCAGACAAACGGGGCTTTTACAAACACATTCACAGGTGGGATTTTGGGCACATCCAGTGCTGGGAAGGCAAATACCGTCAGGGATTACTCATGGGTCTCATTAAGGTTTGAGGTTATTTGCGTTCTCTGCTGCCTCTCAAAAGCTGCTCGTTTTTACTCAGGGACCTGGCCCCCATCTTTCCCCCACCACGCCTCACCTTACCCTTCTCCCTCCATCTCCGTGCTGTCCCCAGCCGCCGTGTGCTCCCACCGAGGGACCCCGGGGTCCCGCTTTGCCCGGCAGCTCCCGCCGGGGGTCCTGCGCGCGTCTGTACCTGCGAGGTCCTCACCGAGGAGCCCCTGGAGGAGAAGCCGTAAAAATGTTTTATGTAGGAATAGGTTGGTTTCAGTGCAACAAAACCCGGAGCCATTGCAAAGCAAGCTCCTGTGTAATTACAAAGACAGAGGAGATCGCTTCCATATGTCTGAGTGGGTGTGAGGGGCCCCGAGCCCGCATCTGCTCTCTTTGTTCTGCTGGGGGAAAAGCAGAGAAAGAAAAGAGAAAACACAAGACAGCAAAGGGAGCCGGGGGTCTGCTGGAGAAAATGACCTCGTGCTAAACCCGGCCAGGGCCGCCCGGCTTTGAGGATCAAGGCACGGCAACATCTGGCCCGGCCGAAGCACTCGATCAATAAACGGTGCTACCAGGCACGAAACCAGAGAGATCTGAGAGCCATTCATTAACGAGCTCGTTAAGTGATTGATATGCTTAATTTTCCTGTCAAATGCAGACTTCCCTTGTAAACATGTCAATTGAGAAAAGTTCAGGCTTGTCACCGGGATTTATGGCTGGAATAACACGTAGGTGGGAAAGAGCGCGGCGTCCCCCGTGGCCCCCGTTGTTTCCTATCGCACGTCGGGCCAACGGACCTTCTCCTGCCCTCCTCCTCCTCGCTCCTCCCTGCCCGCAGCTGAGATAACAAACCCAGACCATCCCGCTGGAAACACCCCAGCACCCGGCCCCAGTCTGATGAGTCTGTTCACCTTGGTAAGGGGAAGCCGTCAGCTTTAGGGTGCCTTGGATGGGCTGGTGCTCCCCCAGCCCTCCCCTCCCGCTCTGCACCGAGCGCCAGCCCCTCGCTGCCGGGGGGTGTTTGGGGTGGCGGGGAGGGGACCACGCCGCACCCCTGGGCACAGCCCCAGCTCTGGACTCGCGCGCGGCGATGCCGGTGCAGGTGCACCCCGGGAGCATCGTGGTCCTGCCTTCCCCAGGAATCCCCTCCTGGGCCGGGCACAGCTATAAATAAGCTGTTTTGTGACGGATTCATTTTTATTTCTGTTAACTTTTATCACGAAATAGCAGTCATCGAATCGACACCTCGGTTCCCTCGAGCATATTCCCTCTGGTGTCATTTTTTGATAAATGCCAAGAACAGCCGAGCAGCAGGAGACCATTATCCCGTGACATGCTCCACTCTGCTCACATTATCTCTAAAATAACACGGACGCTCGCCCAAGTCCCCGCAGCAGTGGTGACAGGGACCGGGACAGCCCCCGCCGGCTCGGCCGCCTCTCGCTCTTCCCAGCCAGGGGCTGTTTCAATGCTCAGGGCACCAGGGAGCAGTTTGGGCTGAAGGTGGAGATAGGAAACGGTAAGTCCCTCCTACAGAGGGGGAAAAAAACCCAAGTTTTTAGGTTTTGTATTTTTTACTTTATTTCAGGCAGATTCCTGTCTCCTCAGGGACTGGAGGAGCCTGAAGCATCGTGGGAGAGGAGCAGCATCTCCCTGCTCAAACCAGGACTCAAACTTCTCCCAGATTTTGGGAGAAAGCTTCTCCCTCCTTCCCTTCCCCCCCTTTTTTTTTTTTTCCAATGACACCTCAAAGACCCCAAAAACTTTGGAACAAAGAGCAAAAGGAGGGAGGGGCACGGCACACCTAGCACCATCAGGGTCTCACCTAACCCCCAAATGTAGATGTTCTTTGTGTTTGTTAACGAGAATTGGGAAAGCCTGACATTGAATTTGCTATGGAAGTGATGATTTTCAAAATCATCAAAAAGGCTGTCAGAGCCAGCTAGGGACTCGGCACTTGGGGTGAGCAGCTGGAGGTGAGCAGATCGTGGCAGCGCAACCATGTTCCAACCTCCCGGCGGCTTGG
>NW_010099282.1:645-6818 GCF_000699245.1 Pterocles gutturalis | reverse complement strand
GCTTCCCCACCAGGCTGGCAGCACCGCCAGCACGCTGGCTTTGGGGAGATGGTGAAAAAACCCGCGGCAGAGATCCCCTCCTGCTCGCCTCCTGCGTTTCCCCATAAACACACTTGTCTGGGAGGGTGCAGGCTTCTGGGCGCTCTCTGGGCACTGGGAGCCGAATCCTGCTCCCAGGATTTGCCGCCGTTTCGTGTCAGCCTTGCACTAGATCAGTATTTATTTCTGCTAATGTGACACAATTAAAGGGTAATCCTATCTGTACCTTTCATATCGTGTCAGGCAAAATGAATGCTGCTGGAAGGATGATACTAACGTGACACGATGGGACACAGTTAACGCGATGGAACGCTCAGATCGTACTAATGTAAGGGAAGACGGGCGGGAGAGCTTCCTCGCCCTCCTTGGGCGGTCGCTGCCGTGCACAGGCTCCTGCAGCTCTGGCTCCTTCCCTGGCTTCACCCAGTCCCAGCTCTCAGCATCTCTGGTGCTTTGCACCCCAAACAAACCTTTCTATCTAAAACTTTGAGGCATGGTGGCAAAACTTGGAGGAAATAATTAACAATTATTTCACAGGAGAAGGTTCCAGCTGGAGCAGTATCTGGTGGTTGAACATATATCTAACAAAGGATTGTTATTTAAGCAATAACCCTTGAGAAATTGGTCGTTACCAGCATTAAACGACTCAGCCCATTGCCAAGGATGGTTAACGCTCTAATAAACTGGTCATTAACTGCAGTAACAATGAATTTCGAGGGGATTATTGCTATTATAAACCTTAATCAATGGTTTATAACAGCAATAATGTGGTCCTTTCTTTTAATGGTAAGTAGTGCGGCATGAGCAGCCTGCTTGGAAATATTTTCAGTCTGTCTGATAAGACAAAAGCGGGCGTTAAAGTCCTCCAACTGCAACCCCTTTGGGGAGGAAAAGAGGCCCAGCGAGATCTGAGGAGCAACTCTGGGCAGAGATGTGGAGTGACACTGCCAGGGGGAAGAGGATGGGATGGGGGCGGCCAGCCATAGACCTTCCATGGATAAGGACTCCCTGGCACACAGGGACCCCGGGGAGGAGCAGCCGATGTCTTGAAGAATAAGACCCGTCTCTACCTCTGCACAAAGAACCACAAACGTTATTATGGGTCATCAATTACTCTGTCTCTGAAACCCAACTGCTGCAGGTACTTGACACCGCAACCTCCTGCTGCCTCCGCACAGCCTGGAAATGTCACAGCCCATGTCCCTCTCCCTCCTCTGACAGGTCCCGCCTGTCGTTTGCCGTGTGAGGCAGACACGGTGCTTATTTACAGCGGGGAAAAGCTGGGGAACAGGAAAGGTTCACATTCAACATGAAGTGTGCCAAGACCCCAGGGTAATGAAGGAGACGAAGAGCCAGCGATGCTGGGCAGTCAGGCCAGGGACCCCCATTCCTGGGGGGTTTCTGGAAGGTGTGGGCACCTGGGACAGGGAGCAGAGCCGGTATCTGGAGCACTCTGCAGAGGGATGAGGAACCCGCTCTGGTACACTCCCAGCTTGCTTTGTGCCCTGTATCCCTTAAAAAATAAACCATGGTGATATAATAAGGTAACAACCTGATATCAGTGTCTTTCTGAGAAACCCCTTGGTGGGCTGAAACTCGTCTCATCGCCCCCATCCAGGGAATTATCCCGGCTTCTGTGTCGAGCAGGCAGGGGCTCAGGCACCTTCGCTCCTGTTCAAAGCTCCGGCAGATCCAGGGAGCTCCCGGGGGAGGGCAGGGTGATCTCCAGCAACTTGGGCTGCAAAGCCCCCGGCCAACGACTGAGTTATAATTACACCCTGACTTTAATGGAGATTTTCTCTCTTCTGTGCCTGTGATTTTTACGGCTCTTCAGAGCTGGTTCTCAAGCCCTGCTCTCATTTCTGCGCTCCCTCGGCTAAGCTGGCTGTGGCTGCAGCAGCAAGGCATCATCCCGTATTAACCAGGGTGAAACCACGAGACATTGGGGGGCTTTGGCTGGTTTCAGCCAGTCTTCTGAGATCCCATCGGACACGGTCCTGCTCATCCCTCCTGCGGTTTGCCCGTCAGTGTCCCTCAGAGTGGAGGGGCGGTTGGTGACTCTTCTCTCTGCACTTTTTTTCCAGAAGAAGGCTGCAATGGAATAAATTGGAAAGTTTACTTCATATAGCATGGAAATAAAAAAGCTCATTCAGAAAGTTAATGATTTATTTTATAGTTTCATTATCAGGGTCACATTACTCAATAGCATTTCAAACATGTCATTTGTACAAACTATGGTAATTAAAATTTATAACGTACTTCATCAGCGGCATATGAATCTTTTAGCCAGCACTCTGCTGTCATATAAACAGTGTAATTTCAGCTGCAATTCACCCTTTATTGGCTCTCATTTGTGATTTAACAGCCATCAATGACTGTGCTATAAAGAATAAATTAACCATCCGTAAACCTTATGATGACAGGGACAGTCAAACAGACTCAAACTGCCTCCGCCAGGCACTGGTTAGCCAGCAGGGATCAGCCCGGAGGTGCTGGTGTGAAGGCGGGATCGCTCCCGGCGGCAGGATGCTGAGCACGACGCACATCCCCGCCAGGTCCGTGAGCGGCTCCTGAAGCAGAGCCTGTTCCCCACACTGCCTGCAGGGCCTGGAGGAAGGGTCCTGCCTCTCCCACGCGCAGTTCCCTGCCTCGGAGGAGGAGTTTCAGCCACCAACAGCTTTAAAGCCCCTCGAGGTCCCTCTCGCTGCAGCGCCCGCCCGAGATGCAGGATCCCTGCGCCGTCACATCCCCCTGCGACCCCTCAGCCCCGCATCCTCCCTGGCCCCGCATCCTCCCTGGCCCCGCCACAGCAGCCGCCAGGGTGCCAGGTCCTGGTCCAGCCCCTGGGGGTCCTGGGGAGCGAGGGTGCTCAGCTGGGAGCCCCCCAGGGTCTGACACCCCCATTTCCATGGCTCAGCCCAGCGCGGGCAGGGAGGGCAGGAGGTGGACAGCACAAACCCAAACCCCTTCCAGCCCCAGCAAGCTTTGTGGACCTGGGAGCAAATCCGCAACGAGCCATTTCTTAATCGGGGGCTCCTGGCAGCCGACAATTATCCCACAGCTTATTTGCACCGATCTTTTGCAGAGGGAGCAATATGCTTTAATGGGATCCCTCCGATGCTTAGAGCTGACACCGTACAAAGCTAATAAATGATATGGATTGGATTTGTTACTGAGACATCTCCAAGGAGCCTGGGTCATACAGGCCAATAAAATTGGCCTCATAAATTTACCCTGACACACAGGATTACTCCAGCATTGCTGAGGTCACCTTCTCACACTGATTTATTGCCAGCCCATGGGTTAATAATACTGTTTACGGGGTTGTTGTTTTCCCCTACACGTCGCAGATATTAATCAGCGCGTCCATCCCTTTTCGCTGCCGCGGGGGCGGGCGCAGCGCGGGGGAGACGCGGGGTGAGGACGCGGTGGGGAGGGCGAGCCTGATTTATTCTCTAGGCAAGAGTTTTTGTGTTTAAACCATCTTCCGAAAGACCTCTGCGGCAGGAGGGGAGCTTTGCCTTCCCTGAGGGCTCGGGGCGGCACTGGCGGCGTTTTGGTGGTTCCCATTTCTGGGCAGTGCCTTTGGCGCGTTGTGCTCTGCTTGTGCGGGGACCGGGACCTTCTGGTACCCCAGGACCAGGCTCTCCAGCCCAGCTCCCACTGGGTTTAAACCAGGCACTCGCCAAGCTCCCTGCGCCGCTCCCCAGGCCAGGCTGCGGCAGCGGGCTGTACCAGCTGCCCAGATGCTGCTTTTTTCGTACAAACCGGCGTGCTGCATGCCACACCAGCACGTCACAAGGACAAGCCCATGTATCCCATGAGAACACAGCCTAGAAGTCACCCCAGTCCCCTCCGCTGGCACCTCCGAGTCCCTTTGTCGGTGCTCAAAGCCCCACAGTGAGAATTACCTGCACGGAGCAGCGGGAAGGTGCAGGGACGTGTGTCCGCGTGTGTCCGTCTGTCCCTGCTCGGGCGATGCTTTTGGAAGTCCTCTCTGTCGGAGAGCAGCACCATGTGTTCACCATCCCGCCGCCAAGAGCCGGGGCAGCCAGCGTCACTCCTGCTGCTTCGTGTTATCTTCATCCTGCCGTAATCGGAGGGGACAGGTGAGATGTGCTTCAAAACACTGTAATCATATTTTAAATGGAAATGAAATGTGTGAATTAAATGTAAATTACGGCAGAATGGAAGGACAATCACTATTAGTTAAGGTCTGACACCTATTTTTGCAGACCCTTCCTAAATGCCACAACTTGTTTCTCCGCACTTGTGACGAGGACTTGTAATTACGTGGCAGCTGCTCCTGCAGCCGGGCGGATGGCGGGGACGAGGGGGGCCTGTGTATTTTAAATAGCTATGGACTGCTTGTTGGTTCTCTGAAATTATGAAGCAGCAATGATATTTTTATTTGGGAACCATGAAAATAAACCTTGGTGTTTTTCCCCTGAAAAGGTGAGGCAGTAATACAAAAGGACGTTTTTATAGAGTCGATTTATTTCAGGGTTCCCCCATTTGCTTTTATATTGGAAAAATATGTGTCCTGCCAATGAGCTGAAATTTCTTCTTTATCTTTAATCTCCACCCCACCTCCTCCGAGCTACTGGCTATTCCTGCAGCCTCCCAACAAAGTCTCACTTCATTCTTCATGACGGGGAGCACCCACAGCCCCTCGCCAGTCCCGGCACCGGGGTGTTAGGCCCGGCACACGCAGACCGGCAGCGACAGCCCCTGCCCTGCGGATGCTGCAAAGCCACGCGGCGGCCGGAGCAGAGTTGTTATTCGGGATGGGACGGTGTGTCCCAGCGAGGTCAGAAGTGACGCTCCAGGGCTGCGGCACAGTCAGGGAACAGCCTCTCTGCCCAGGAGAAGGTGACTACAACGAGACAATGCACGTGCAGTGGAAATGGGACGTTGGGGGAAAACCAGCGCTGAGCAGGAGCTGGTGGCACGCCACTCCTCGGGTGACATCTTTGTGATTCAGAGATTTCCTCCTGCGCCCGTTGTTCTGCCTGTCTCCCTGTAAAGATAAAACATTCACCGTTCTCATTATCACTGGGAACTTTTCAGCTGGGAAAAGAGAGAATCCTTGTCCTGAGGAAGCCGAAAGCTAAGTGCTGATTTCATCTATTATTAATAACTGCGGCTACTTGGTAAAATTGTTCATTTTCAAAGGACTGGACGGTAAATAGTCAAATGAAAACTGATAGCTCTGAGACCCTGAACATATCGTCGTGTTGCTCTGAGGTGTATGAGCTCGGGTGATGAAATGCCCAGCTCCGGGCACCACAGCGGGGGCACAGACGTCTTTACGGACGTTCAGCCGCACTCAGAGCCTGCCCCCAGCCCGGCTGGGTCCCGTCCTGCGGTACCCGCCAAGGAGTGAGGACAGACACGAGCATCCCTTCTGCCCGGGGACCTGACAAGGACGAGCTGAGCACGCACAAGGGCGAGGCCAGCACGCGCGGTCCCTCTGCCCGGCTGGGGGAGCAGCACTGCCCGAAGTGCCCGCAGCCAGCAGCCCAGCAGGGACGCGGCCACGGCACGTCCCAGCAACAGGGCCGGGAGATGAACCAGGTTTTTTTCATTTCTCAGACTTCCCTTCTCTGTTTCAAAGCAGAGGAATACTTGGGCTTAATTTCTTGCAATATTGCACTGGGGGAAACATACCATCACACGTTGGGATAATCACAACATTTAATTCTGGTTTCAATGGTTCCTACAGATATATATATAGAGAGAGTACATTGAAACAAAATGCTTTTTGAAATGGAAAAAAACCCTTTGCCATTTAATTCCTAGAAGGTCAAACTGAAATTCTTTGGCCTTATCGAAATGATTTTCTCCTTTGATTTTTCTTTCCAAATGCAATTTCATCAAAATCAGTGCGTTTCCGCAAATGTTTCACCTTTGGCGAAATGGCATCTCCTGACAGAGAAGCGTTTCAGGGGGAAATTTCTGCCCGGCTCTTGCTGGGAACGAGTTACCTGCTGCGGCTGGAAGGGAGCAGCGAGGGTCTTGCCGGCGCCCAGCCACGAGCTCCCACAGCACAGACCCGCTCCGGGCAGGACCTTCCAAACGGAGCTGCTACAGCTGGAGACGGGATGCCGGGAGCCCAGCACAAGGGCTGTCCC
>NW_010099282.1:0-614 GCF_000699245.1 Pterocles gutturalis | reverse complement strand
GAGCCCGGCACAAGGGCGGCCCCAAATGCCCTGCCGCTGCCACGGGAAGGCAGCTGGTCCTGGGCAAAGCTCAGCCCGAGCTTGAGCAAGGCGCTGGATGGGGCTCAGCGGCACGGGGCAGACCGGGCATTTGTTTGCAGTCCCTGCCAGGATGTGATGCAGGGGGAAATGTCTCTCATTCCTATCAGGTGATTCACAGCCCTGGCCCGGTGCTGAATCCCCCCTCCTCCCCCAGTGAGAGCGCTGGGAGGATCCAGAGCCTTCCTTCCTATTTTTCCAAAGCTTGCAGCATTGTCAGAAAGGAAAGGGTACCATCTGGTTAGCCCTTGTTTACTGCACACCCTGCCAGTTTGAGCTTATTAATCATATTTACCCAAGTATTTAATTACTCCCTGTCTAGCGACTTGCCTTGCACTCAGCTGTTGACCCGCTCCCCTCCCCTCTCCCTCGCTCTTTTTTTTCCTCCTTCTTTTTAATTCCTTTCTATCATTAATCACAGGAGCAGCGTGGGCAGAGGAATCCACGGCTTGGCTCTCGCTGGCGGTGGTGCTGCTCCCATGGCTGATGGGCTGGAGTTCACCGCTGGCTCCTGCCAAACTTCCCAACGCGTCCGC
>NW_010099281.1:0-945 GCF_000699245.1 Pterocles gutturalis | reverse complement strand
ACCCCCCAGCCCCTTTGGAGACCCCCCCAGCCCCTTTGGAGAGCCCACCGGACCCTGCAGAGAGCCCCCCAGCCCCTTTGGAGAGTCCCCCGGCTTTTTCCATCTTGTTCCCCGGTGAATTCGGGGCTTCGGCTCCTGATGTCCAGCGCTCCCATCCCCGGGCAAGGGCTGCTCCAGCAGCCACCTCTCAGTGGGGAGAAAACCCCCCAAACTGGGCTCAAACAGACCAGACTGGGGACATTCAGGACCAAAAAGGGCTTTATCCCGCTCAGACCTCTGCCGGTGTGGCCCTGGCACCTCTCACCCACCCCGGTCCCCGGCGTTAACGCCACTCCTGCATCCCGGGAGGAAGCTGTTGCATCATTTTGTTGTTGTGGCAACTGCAGCTGGAGCATCCCTGGAGAGATTTGGCCCAGGGAGCTGCCAGGGCAGATGGAAAGGACAGACGCTGCTCCGTCATGTGGAAGGGAACGCCTTGGCACGACGCAGGATTGACCCCGGGAAATTAAAACAGGGCTCGGAAAATTGCACGTGGGGGGTTTTGCAAGGAGGGGAGGGGAAGGTCTGAGCAGCCAGGCTGGCATTCGTGTTGTCCCACGTCCTGCCCTATTTCACCGAGCCGTCGAAAGGCTGGTGGGGGACGGAGCCGTGCAATTCCAGCTGGGGTTAAACAGCTTAACCGCTCCCTGAAAGGAGCTGTGCAACTGGAGCCATTTGCAGAGCCCGGGTTTTATTGGTGCTACCACCAAACAGGGAACAGAGCTTGGCACCGGGGAGAGAGAAGGAAAAGCCCCGTCCCACAAAGGGCACCAGCGACCCTGGCCCAGGGGAGCCCAAATTAGAAATAAAACTGTGGGTACCCAGAATGGGGGGGGTTCTGCAGGGCTGGGGCATCGGAGCAGGGGGTCGGTGTCAGAGCAGGGAGCTGACCCCATCCCCTGGGGT
>NW_010099280.1:0-785 GCF_000699245.1 Pterocles gutturalis | reverse complement strand
CAAGGCCGTGCAATGCCCTGCAGTGCCCGTGCAAGGGCTGCACTCATGGCTCTGCAACCCCCTGCGACCCGCGGGAGCTGCGTGGGAGCCGTGAGAGCCCCCGGGCCGTGCAGCAGCTGGGCACAAGGACGCTCCTGTGACACCTGTGAGCATCACATGGGGCAGTGCCACCCCTGCCCGGCGTTCCTGGGGACAGGTGGCTGCGCAGGTCCCGCCTCAGTGTCACACGGGACCGAGCGAGGTGTGTGGGCACCGTGGGTGCAGTGACACCCAGGTGACAGCCGGGCTACGCTCCTCGGGGCTTTATTGGCAGCTTGTGGTGACAAGGGGATGGCTGCAGCGGTGACAAGGGGACGGCTGCAGTGGTGACAAAGGGACAGCTGCAGCAGTGGCAAGGGGACGGCTGCAGTGGTGACAAGGGTATGGCTGCAGTGGTGACAAGGGGACAGCCATGGTGCCAGAGACGAAGCCACCTGGCAGGAGTGGCTGCTGTTGGTGGCAGTGCTGTGGGGACAGTCCACGAGGTGACACTGCAGACACCGTGGGGCACAGCCACCTCCCCATGCCACCGTGTCCCCAGCCATGTCCCTGTGTATGCAGCTGTGTCCCTGTGCCACCGCAGGTGCGGTGATGTCCCCATGCCACCATGGGGGCGGGCATGTCACTGCCCCATGGCCATGTTCCCTGTCCCCATGGTACATGCTGTTGTCCCTGTGCCACCACAGATGGAGCCACGTCCCCTGTGTCCCCAGTGTCCCCCATCCCCACGGTACACACCAGTGTCC
>NW_010099279.1:505-2925 GCF_000699245.1 Pterocles gutturalis | reverse complement strand
CCCGTTGACTGACAGTTCTGCTTAATTAGGGAGTTGTTATTTTATCAATTCCAAAGCGCTTGAAGTTTTCTGCTCCAGCTCACGCTTTCCACTTGTTAATGGGAAACCAACACCCTCCGTCAAAAAGGCAGCGGCGCTGATGCATTTTAAAGGGTTTTCTCCTTGCTCCGGTTTGACATCCAAAATATAACAATCAAGCAATCAGCTGGTGGATGCCTGTTTGATGCCGCTCTGACAGCGCTGAAAACCTTCATTTCCCAACCCTCCCCTCCACCTCCGCCTCCTTTATATCGCTGGGTCGGGAACGCGACGGCTGCTCCTGGTGCGGGGGATTCGGGGCTGTCGGATCCCATTGGCCCGGGATTGCTGTGTGCTGGGGGTGCCAGGGAGAGCCCCCTCCCCACCCACACCCAAGTTCCACCTTCCCCTTGCAGGGCAGGAGGGAAAGGAATTAGGAAGGAAAAAAGGGTGGAAAGGGTGTTTTGGGTGGGAGCATGGCCTGAGTGCCCCGTGTTGGTTTGGGGTCTACATGGGGGGGCTTCACCTTCCCACTGAGCATGGAGACCCCTGGGCCTGGGGGACAGAGCTGTGACCCTGTCCCAGAGCACAACCCCGCCAGGCACATCACAGGCATCCCTTAGGGGAGCTGCTCCTGGCTCCACGGGCTCTGTCACCACTGCCACCCCCTGCCCACGCCCCTGCGTGTCCCCTCTGGGATAGGGGCCAGTGCATCTGGAGGGAAACCAGCACCTGGGATTCTTGGGGATGACTTTGACCCCCTTGCAGAGGGCACCCCAGTGCCAGCAAGGGAGTGGATGGTACTGTCGGGGGGTGGCACAATGGTGAAGGGGGGAGTTATGGGGAGGATGGGGTGACACAGCTCTAGGGGTGACACAGCTCTGGGGGTGACACGCCTCTGCGGGTGACATGGCTCTAGAGGAGATACAGCTGTAGAGGTGACACGGCTCTAGGGGTGACACAGCTCAGGGGCACCCCAGTGCCAGCAAGGGAGTGGATGGTACTGTCGGGGGGTGGCACAATGGTGAAGGGGGGAGTTATGGGGAGGATGGGGTGACACAGCTCTAGGGGTGACACAGCTCTGGGGGTGACACGCCTCTGCGGGTGACATGGCTCTAGAGGAGATACAGCTGTAGAGGTGACACGGCTCTAGGGGTGACACAGCTCAGGGGGTGGCATGGCTCTAGAGGAGACACGGCTCTGGGGGTGACACAGCTCTAGGGGTGATGCGGCTCTAGGGGTGACACAACAGCGGGATCTCGCTCCCCTTTGCACTGGGATGAGCGGCATGCATGCCACCCAGCCCCGGGGGCCTCGGCGGAGGTCACAGCCCTGGGGACACCGGGCTGAGCGCAGGGGCTGCCTGGCTGCCCCGTGGGGTGGTTTGGCTCGGCTCGGCTCGGCTCGGCTCCCAGCTCCCCATCCTCTCCATATATGGAGATTTTTCCAGCAGCACAGAGCCTGGTGCTCGTGGCGGGGACCAGAGGGACCAGGGGGGCCCAGCCATCCCAGGAGCCGCTGGCTCCTTCTCCCCAGAGATTCCCCCCCCTGTGCTTCATGCCCCCAACAACCCCCGGAGAAGCCGCCCTGGCCCTCAGATGCAATACCCCTGGGGTTCCCCAAATGCGAAGGGGTCCCCCAACACTTCCCAGTGTTACAGGTGGAGTCCTCTGGGGATGCTGGGCTGGAGCACCCGACACTTCAGCATCCCAGGGCTGGAGGGGGGCACTCCTTGCCTGTCCTCGACTTCACCTGGGGACGGGGGAGCCCGCTCGCTTCCCCTGGCGCTGCTGTGATGTGCTCCGGTGCCGCCGGCAGCATGGCCGTGAGGGATCCCCCAGGCTCCTCTCCTCCTTCCCGCCTCATTTTTCTCTCTCCTTTTGGAGGTTTTCATCTTCCTTCTACTTTTTTTTTTTTTTTTCCCCTTTCCTTCTTCTGGAATCACTTTTCATGCAGCGCTAACTGCTGAAGTAACACAAACCTGCTAAATGGTCCGGCTTTATGATAGCATAAAAATGATACTACAGCAGTGAGTGGGGCTTTATTAAACCCAAGGGAAAGGCTCCAAATGAACAGCTTGCTCTGCTCTTAGCTTTTCCCCCATCTCCCTCCTCCCTTTATTTTTAATAACCGTTGGAATATAAACTCCGGTTAAGATCCTGCGGACTAGAAGAGCGCTCGCAGCCCAGTGTTATCTCTGTCCATCCCCGCGCGCGGGTCCCTGTGCGCATCCCTCCCTCCCGCTCGCCTGCTGCTGCGATGGGAGCACCAGCATCCTGGGCTGGGAAATTATTTTCCTGATGGTTGGCTTTGAACTTATAAAACCTTGCAAATATTTTGGGGAGGCTGTACCCCAGTAGGTCAGGCCAGGTGTGATGCTGGAGCTCCTTGGCCTGGCTGCC
>NW_010099279.1:0-266 GCF_000699245.1 Pterocles gutturalis | reverse complement strand
AGCACCCTGGGCTGTTTGGGAAACCTCCTGCCCCCCAGGGAGCAGCAACTCAGGCTGCATTGCTGCTGTGTCCCTGCCTCAGGGGGTACAAAGTGCCACCGACCCCAGTGAAGCCCAGGAGCCCAGCCCCAGCAGAGCCCCAACAGGCACAACTGGGTGCACAGGGTGGCAGCGGGGCGCTGGGGGGAGGGATGAGCCCTCTCCTGAACAAGCAGGCACCAGTCTCACAGACCCCAACACCACCCCATCCTGCTGCTAATCCCCTG
>NW_010099278.1:0-237 GCF_000699245.1 Pterocles gutturalis | reverse complement strand
CGCAAGTGAAATCGCAAGCGTTATTAACTAGCCGCGCGAAGGTGAGCCGCATCTCCGCCCGGGACAGACTATCGCGATAATGCCGTCCCGATAAACCGTCCCCCGAGATAGTATCATAACCTAGTGCCCGCGCTTTCTCGCCTCTTTCCAAACCTGAAACTTCTTTCGCAGCTATCAAACCCAGGAGGCAAAAGCGGGAGAGGCGCGGGGGGACAGGGAGCGGGGCAGGGAGCGGGG